>NW_027601199.1:97500-105000 GCF_964058835.1 Carex rostrata
CAGCGGCAAGCGGAAGCGGCTAACGTTGGGGAAAAGTGACCCGAAAACAGTTAAACGGGGGAAAACTAAGCGGATGCGGCCACGCGTTGGGGAAAACGAAGCGGATGCGGCCAAGTGTTGGGGAAAAATGGCCCGAAAACAGCCCAGCGGCAAGCGGAAGCGGCTAACGTTGGGCAAAAGTGACCCGAAAACAGTTCAGCGGGGGAAAACTAAGCGGATGCGGCCACGCGTTGGGGAAAACTAAGCGGATGCGGCCAAGAGTCGGTGGAAATTGGCCCGAAAACAGTCCAGCGGTAAGCGGAAGCGGCTAACGTTGGGCAAAACTGACCCGAAAACAGTTCAGCGGGGTAAATTTTTGAAATTTTTTTTGAAATTTTGAATTTTTTTTGAATTTTTG
This sequence comes from Carex rostrata, assembly GCF_964058835.1. Classification (NCBI taxonomy): domain Eukaryota; kingdom Viridiplantae; phylum Streptophyta; class Magnoliopsida; order Poales; family Cyperaceae; genus Carex; species Carex rostrata. The sequence goes on from NW_027601199.1 coordinate 97,898, forward strand.
AAGTTTTTTTGGGTTTTTGGACTTTTTTTGAATTTTTTGAATTTTTTTGAATTTTTTGAATTTTTTTTGAATTTTTGAAATTTTTTTTTTTTTGAAATTTATTTGATTTTATAAATTTTTTGTGATTTTTTGAGATTTTTTTGAATATTTTACATGGGTGATTTTGACTTGGGGGATTTTCAGGGGGTGGTAACCCTGGGCATGGCTAGAGCCTCAAAATTCATATTCCCCTATAGGGGGGCAAGGTTTTCAAAAGGGGTGCCCCCTCATGTACACGCGCGTGGGTGTACATGGCCCCGTCGGTGCCAGCGTGGGTGGAAAATGGCCCGAAAACAGCCCAGCGGCAAGCGGAAGCGGCTAACGTTGGGCAAAACTGACCCGAAAGCAGTATAGCTTGGAAAATTAAGCGGATGCAGCCAATTGTTGGCGAAAACTAAGCGGATACGGCCAAGTGTCGGTGAAAAATGGCCCGAAAACAGTCCAGCGGCAAGCGGAAACGGCTAACGTTGGGCAAAAGTGACCCGAAAACAGTTCAACTGGGGGAAATTAAGCGGAAGCAGCCAAGCGTTGGGGAAAACCAAGCGGATACGGCCAAGAGTCGGTGGAAAATGGCCCGAAAACAGTCCAGCGCCAAGCGGAAACGGCTAACGTTGGGACAAAGTGACCCGAAAACAGTTCAGCTGGGGAAAATTAAGCGGATGCAGCCAAGCGTTGGGGAAAACTAAGCGGATCCGGCCAAGAGTCGGTGGAAATTGGCCCGAAAACAGTCCAGCGGCAAGCGGAAGCGGCTAACGTTGGGCAAAACTGACCCGAAAACAGTTCAGCGGGGGAAAACTAAGCGGATGCGGCCACGCGTTGGGGAAAACTAAACGGATACGGCCAAGTGTTGGGGAAAAATGGCCCGAAAACAGCCCAGCGGCAAGCGGAAGCGGCTAACGTTGGGGAAAAGTGACCCGAAAACAGTTAAGCGGGGGAAAACTAAGCGGATGCGGGCACGCGTTGGGGAAAACTAAGCGGATGCGGCCAAGTGTCGGTGGAAATTGGCCCGAAAACAGCCCAGCGGCAAGCGGAAGCGGCTAACGTTGGGCAAAACTGACCCGAAAGCAGTATAGCTTGGAAAATTAAGCGGATGCAGCCAATTGTTGGCGAAAACTAAGCGGATACGGCCAAGTGTCGGTGAATAATGGCCCGAAAACAGTCCAGCGGCAAGCGGAAACGGCTAACGTTGGGCAAAAGTGACCCGAAAACAGTTCAGCTGGGGGAAATTAAGCGGAAGCAGCCAAGCGTTGGGGAAAACCAAGTGGATACGGCCAAGAGTCGGTGGAAAATGGCCCGAAAACAGTCCAGCGGCAAGCGGAAACGGCTAACGTTGGGACAAAGTGACCCGAAAACAGTTCAGCTGGGGAAAATTAAGCGGATGCAGCCAAGCGTTGGGGAAAACTAAGCGGATCCGGCCAAGAGTCGGTGGAAATTGGCCCGAAAACAGTCCAGCGGCAAGCGGAAGCGGCTAACGTTGGGCAAAACTGACCCGAAAACAGTTCAGCAGGGGAAAACTAAGCGGATGCGGCCACGCGTTGGGGAAAACTAAGCGGATACGGCCAAGTGTTGGGGAAAAATGGCCCGAAAAAAGCCCAGCGGCAAGCGGAAAAGGCTAACGTTGGGGAAAAGTGACCCGAAAACAGTTAAGCGGGGGAAAACTAAGCGGATGCGGCCACGCGTTGGGGAAAACTAAGCGGATGCGGCCAAGTGTTGGGGAAAAATGGCCCGAAAACAGTCCAGCGGCAAGCGGACGCGGCTAACGTTGGGCAAAACTGACCCGAAAACAGTTCAGCGAGGGAAAACTAAGTGGATGCGGCCACGCGTTGGGGAAAACTAAGCGGATACGGCCAAGAGTCGGTGGAAATTGGCCTGAAAACAGTTCAGCGGCAAGCGGAAGCAGCTAACGTTGGGCAAAACTGACCCGAAAACAGTTCAGCGGGGGAAAACTAAGCAGATGCGGCCACGCGTTGGGGAAAACTAATCGGATACGGCCAAGAGTCGGTGGAAATTGGCCCGAAAACAGTCCAGCGGCAAGCGGAAGCGGCTAACGTTGGGCAAAACTGACCCGAAAACAGTTCAGCGGGGGAAAACTAAGAGGATGCGGCAACGCGTTGGGGAAAACTAATCGGATACGGCCAAGAGTCGGTGGAAATTGGCCCGAAAACAGTCCAGTGGCTAGCGGAAGCGGCTAACGTTGGGCAAAAGTGACCCGGGAACAGTTCAGCGGGGGAAAACTAAGCGGAAGCGGCCACGCGTTGGGGAAAACTAAGCGGATACGGCCAAGTGTTGGGGAAAAATGGCCCGAAAACAGTCCAGCGGCAAGCGGACGCGGCTAACGTTGGGCAAAACTGACCCGAAAACAGTTCAGCGGGGGAAAACTAAGCGGATGCGGCCACGCGTTGGGGAAAACTAAGCGGATACGGCCAAGAGTCGGTGGAAATTGGCCGGAAAACAGTCCAGCGGCAAGCGGAAGCGGCTAACGTTGGGCAAAACTGACCCGAAAACAGTTCAGCGGGGGAAAACTAAGCGGATGCGGCCAAGAGTCGGTGGAAATTGGCCCGAAAACAGTCCAGCGGCAAGCGGAAGCGGCTAACGTTGGGCAAAAGTGACCCGGAAACAGTTCAGCGGGGGAAAACTATGCGGAAGCGGCCACGCGTTGGGGAAAACTAAGCGGATACGGCCAAGTGTTGGGATAAAATGGCCCGAAAATAGTCCAGGGGCAAGAGGAAGCAGCTAATGTTGGGCAAAAGTGACCCGAAAACAGTTCAGCGGGGGAAAACTAAGCGGATGCGGCCACGCGTTGGGGAAAACTAAGCGGATACGGCCAAGTGTTGGGGAAAAATGGCCGGAAAACAGCCCAGCGGCAAGCGGAAGCGGCTAACGTTTGGGAAAAGTGACCCGAAAACAGTTAAGCGGGGGAAAACTAAACGGATGCGGCCACGCGTTGGGGAAAACTAAGCGGATGCGGCCAAGTGTTGGGGAAAAATGGCCCGAAAACAGTCCAGCGGCAAGCGGACGCGGCTAACGTTGGGCAAAACTGACCCGAAAACAGTTCAGCGGGGGAAAACTAAGCGGATGCGGCCACGCGTTGGGGAAAACTAAGCGGATACGGCCAAGAGTCGGTGGAAATTGGCCTGAAAACAGTCCAGCGGCAAGCGGAAGCGGCTAACGTTGGGCAAAACTGACCCGAAAACAGTTCAGCGGGGGAAATTTTTGAAATTTTTTTTGAAATTTTGAATTTTTTTTGAATTTTTGAAATGTTTGAAGTTTTTTTGGGTTTTTGGACTTTTTTTGAATTTTTGAATTTTTTGAATTTTTTTGAATTTTTTGAATTTTTTTTGAATTTTTGAATTTTTTTTTTTTTTGAAATTTATTTGATTTTATAAATTTTTTGTGATTTTTTGAGAATTTTTTGAATATTTTACATGGGTGATTTTGACTTGGGGGATTTTCAGGGGGTGGTAACCCAGGGCATGGCTAGAGCCTCAAAATGCATATTCCCCTATAGGGGGGCAAGGTTTTCAAAAGGGGTGCCCCCTCATGTACACGCGCGTGGGTGTACATGGCCCCGTCGGTGCCAGCGTGGATGGAAAATGGCCCGAAAACAGCCCAGCGGCAAGCGGAAGCGGCTAACGTTGGGCAAAACTGACCCGAAAGCAGTATAGCTTGGAAAATTAAGCGGATGCAGCCAATTGTTGGCAAAAACTAAGCGGATACTGCCAAGTGTCGGTGAATAATGGCCCGAAAACAGTCCAGCGGCAAGCGGAAACGGCTAACGTTGGGCAAAAGTGACCCGAAAACAGTTCAGCTGGGGGAAATTAAGCGGAAGCAGCCAAGCGTTGGGGAAAACCAAGCGGATACGGCCAAGAGTCGGTGGAAAATGGCCCGAAAAAAGTCCAGCGCCAAGCGGAAACGGCTAACGTTGGGACAAAGTGACCCGAAAACAGTTCAGCTGGGGAAAATTAAGCGGATGCAGCCAAGCGTTGGGGAAAACTAAGCGGATCCGGCCAAGAGTCGTTGGAAATTGGCCCGAAAACAGTCCAGCGGCAATCGGAAGCGGCTAACGTTGGGCAAAAGTGACCCGAAAACAGTTCAGCGGGGGAAAACTAAGCGGATGCGGCCACGCGTTGGGGAAAACTAAGCGGATACGGCCAAGTGTTGGGGAAAAATGGCCCGAAAACAGCCCAGCGGCAAGCAGAAGCGGCTAACGTTGGGCAAAAGTGACCCGAAAACAGTTCAGCGGGGGAAAACTAAGCGGATGCGGCCACGTGTTGGGGAAAACTAAGCGGATACGGCCAAGGGTCGGTGAAAAAGGGCCCGAAAACAGTCCAGCGGCAAGCGGACGCGGCTAACGTTGGGCAAAACTGACCCGAAAACAGTTCAGCGGGGGAAAACTAAGCGGATGCGGCCACGCGTTGGGGAAAACTAAGCGGATACGGCCAAGAGTCGGTGGAAATTGGCCTGAAAATAGTCCAGCGGCAAGCGGAAGCAGCTAACGTTGGGCAAAACTGACCCGAAAACAGTTCAGCGGGGGAAAACTAAGCAGATGCGGCCACGCGTTGGGGAAAACTAATCGGATACGGCCAAGAGTCGGTGGAAATTGGCCCGAAAACAGTCCAGCGGCAAGCGGAAGCGGCTAACGTTGGGCAAAACTGACCCGAAAACAGTTCAGCGGGGGAAAACTAAGCAGATGCGGCAACGCGTTGGGGAAAACTAATCGGATACGGCCAAGAGTCGGTGGAAATTGGCCCGAAAACAGTCCAGTGGCTAGCGGAAGCGGCTAACGTTGGGCAAAAGTGACCCGGAAACAGTTCAGCGGGGGAAAACTAAGCGGAAGCGGCCACGCGTTGGGGAAAACTAAGCGGATACGGCCAAGTGTTGGGGAAAAATGGCCCGAAAACAGTCCAGCGGCAAGAGGACGCGGCTAACGTTGGGCAAAACTGACCCGAAAACAGTTCAGCGGGGGAAAACTAAGCGGATGCGGCCACGCGGTGTGGAAAACTAAGCGGATACGGCCAAGGGTCGGTGGAAAAGGGCCCGAAAACAGTCCAGCGGCAAGCGGAAGCCGCTAACGTTGGGCAAAAGTGACCCGAAAACAGTCCAGCGGGGGAAAACTAAGCGGATGCGGCCAAGCGTTGGGGAAAACTAAGCGGATACGGCCAAGCGTCGGTGAAAAAGGCCCGAAAACAGTCCAGCGGCAAGCCGAAGCGGCTAACGTTGGGCAAAAATGGCCAAAAGCGGTGGAGCAGGGCGGTCTGAATCTATGCATCCACATAAAATGAGGGGTAAATCTGGGGGATTTCCAGGGGGTGGTAACCCTGGGCGTGGCTGGAGACCCAAAATGCATATTCCCCTATGTACATGCCAAGCGGGGTGTACATGGCCCCTGTCGGTGCCTCCGTCGGTGTAAAATGGCTCGAAAAACACGATTATGTTACCCGAAAACACGATTATGTTACCGAAAAAACACGGTTGAGCGGGGGCAGTCAACACGGTTGAGCGGGGGCAAAAAACACGGTTGAGCGGGGGCAAAACACACGGTGCAGCGGGGGCAAAAGACACGGTTTTGTTACCGAAAAACACGGCCCGTCGGGGGCAAGGAACACGAATATGTTACCGAAAAACACGGACCACGCGGGTTGAAATCCCCAGCCGTAGAACCGGCGAAACACGGTGGGGCAGGGCGTCTAAGCGTGGAGGCGCCCGTAAGACCGATGCGGGTTGAAATCACCAGCCGTAAAGCTGGTGAAAAGCGGTCGGGCATGGCGACTCCGCGTGGAGTTTCGCCCGTAAGGCCGATGCGGGTAGCCGCGCGGGTTGAAATCCCCAGCCGTAAAGCCGGTGAAACACGGTTCATTGGGGCGCCTAAGCGTGGAGGCGCCCTGCAGAGACCGAGCGGGTTGAAATCCCCAGCCGTAAAGCCGGCGAAACACGGTTCATTGGGGCTCCTAAGCGTGGAGGCGCCCCGCAGAGACCGAGCGGGTTGAAATCCCCAGCCGTAAAGCTGGCGAAACACGTTCGGGCAGGGCGACTCCGCGTGGAGTTTCGCCCGTAAGACCGATGCGGGTAGCCGCGCGGGTTGAAATCCCCAGCCGTAAAGCCGGCGAAACACGGTTCATTGGGGCGCCTAAGCGTGGAGGCGCCCCGCAGAGACCGAGCGGGTTGAAATCCCCAGCCGTAAAGCCGGCGAAGCACGGTTCATTGGGGCTCCTAAGCGTGGAGACGCCCCGCAGAGACCTAGCGGGTTGAAATCCCCAGCCGTAAAGCCGGCGAAACACGTTCGGGCAGGGCGTCTCCGCGTGGAGTTTCGCCCGTAAGACCGATGCGGGTAGCCGCGCGGGTTGAAATCCCCAGCCGTAAAGCCGGCGAAACACGGTTCATTGGGGCGCCTAAGCGTGGAGGCGCCCCGCAGAGACCGAGCGGGTTGAAATCCCCAGCCGTAAAGCCGGCGAAACACGGTTCATTGGGGCTCCTAAGCGTGGAGCCGCCCCGCAGAGACCGAGCGGGTTGAAATCCCCAGCCGTAAAGCCGGCGAAACACGTTCGGGCAGGGCGACTCCGCGTGGAGTTTCGCCCGTAAGACCGATGCGGGTAGCCGCGCGGGTTGAAATCCCCAGCCGTAAAGCCGGCAAAACACGGTTCATTGGGGCGCCTAAGCGTGGAGGCGCCCCGCAGAGACCGAGCGGGTTGAAATCCCCAGCCGTAATGCCGGCGAAACACGGTTCATTGGGGCTCCTAAGCGTAGAGGCGCCCCGCAGAGACCGAGCGGGTTGAAATCCCCAGCCGTAAAGGCGGCGAAACACGGTTGAGCGGGGCGCCTAAGCGTGGAGGCGCCCCGCAGAGACCGAGCGGGTTGAAATCCCCAGCCGTAAAGCCGGCGAAACACGGTTCATTGGGGCGCCTAAGCGTGGAGGCGCCTCGCAGAGACCGAGTGGGTTGAAATCCCCAGCCGTAAAGCCGGCGAAACACGATCGGGCAGGGCGTCTAAGCGTGGAGGCGCCCGTAAGACCGATGCGGGTAGCCGCACGGGTTGAAATCCCCAGCCGTAAAGCCGGCGAAACACGG
>NW_027601199.1:112500-120000 GCF_964058835.1 Carex rostrata
CAACCGTCCAAAGAGCCATTGAAACTCCAGTTTTTCCGGCTTGTAAAAATTCCCACTTTTTTCGGATTGGATGGTTCACACCCGGTGTGGACCATTTCTCAAACTTCCGGATTGTACGCGATCCAAATTATGGATATTGGAATACTTTTTTGATATTTTGAAAAAGTTCAAATTTATTAAAAATATAAAATATGAAATCTGGAGTTTGGAAAAAAAATTGGAAGTTTGAAACCTGAAGTTCAACAAAAAAAACGGGGAAAAAATCAGCCAAGCGGGGGCAACTAAGCGGATGCGGCCAGCCGTCAGTGAAAAATGGCCCCAAAACTAAGCGCATGCGGCCAAGCGTCGGTGCAAAATGGCCCGAAAACAGTCCCGTCGGTGAGCCAGTCGGGCTAAAATGACCCGAAAACAGTTCAGCGGATGCGGCCACGCGTTGGGGAAAACTAAGCGGATACGGCCAAGTGTTGGGGAAAAATGGCCCGAAAACAGCCCAGCGGCAAGCGGAAGCGGCTAACGTTGGGCAAAACTGACCCGAAAATAGTTAAGCGGGGGAAAAATAAGCGGATGCGGCCACGCGTTGGGGAAAACTAAGCGGATGCGGCCAAGTGTTGGGGAAAAATGGCCCGAAAACAGTCCAGCGGCAAGCGGAAGCGGCTAACGTTGGTCAAAAGTGACCCGAAAACAGTTCAGCGGGGGAAAAATTAGCGGATGCGGCCACGCGTTGGGGAAAACTAAGCGGATACGGCCAAGAGTCGGTGGAAATTGGCCCGAAAACAGTCCAGCGGCAAGCGAAAGCGGCTAACGTTGGGCAAAAGTGACCCGAAAACAGTTCAGCGGGGCAAATTTTTGAAATTTTTTTTGAAATTTTTAATTTTTTTTGAATTTTTGAAAATTTTGAAGTTTTTTTGGGTTTTTGGACTTTTTTTGAATTTTTGAATTTTTTGAATTTTTTTGAATTTTTTTGAATTTTTTGAAATTTTTTTGAATTTTTGAATTTTTTTTTTTTTAAATTTATTTGATTTTATAAATTTTTTGTGATTTTTTGAGATTTTTTTGAATATTTTACATGGGTGATTTTGACTTGGGGGATTTTCAGGGGGTGGTAACCCTGGGCATGGCTAGAGCCTCAAAATGCATATTCCCCTATAGGGGGGCAAGGTTTTCAAAAGGGGTGCCCCCTCATGTACATGCGCGTGGGTGTAAATGGCCCCGTCGGTGCCAGCGTGGGTGGAAAATGGCCCGAAAACAGCCCAGCGGCAAGCGGAAGCGGCTAACGTTGGGCAAAACTGACCCGAAAGCAGTATAGCTTGGAAAATTAAGCGGATGCAGCCAATTGTTGGCGAAAACTAAGCGGATACGGCCAAGTGTCGGTGAAAAATGGCCCGAAAACAGTTCAGCGGCAAGCGGAAACGGCTAACGTTGGGCAAAAGTGACCCGAAAACAGTTCAGCTGGGGGAAATTAAGCGGAAGCAGCCAAGCGTTGGGGAAAACCAAGCGGATACGGCCAAGAGTCGGTGGAAAATGGCCCGAAAACAGTCCAGCGGCAAGCGGAAACGGCTAACGTTGGGACAAAGTGACCCGAAAACAGTTCAGCTGGGGAAAATTAAGCGGATGCAGCCAAGCGTTGGGGAAAACTAAGCGGATCCGGCCAAGAGTCGGTGGAAATTGGCCCGAAAACAGTCCAGCGGCAAGCGGAAGCGGCTAACGTTGGGCAAAACTGACCCGAAAACAGTTCAGCGGGGGAAAACTAAGAGGATGCGGCCACGCGTTGGGGAAAACTAAGCGGATACGGCCAAGTGTTGGGGAAAAATGGATCGAAAACAGCCCAGCGGCTAACGTTGGGGAAAAGTGACCCGAAAATAGTTAAGCGGGGGAAAACTAAGCGGATGCGGCCACGCGTTGGGGAAAACTAAGCGGATGCGGCCAAGTGTTGGGGAAAAATGGCCCGAAAACAGCCCAGCGGCAAGCGGAAGCGGCTAACGTTGGGGAAAAGTGACCCGAAAACAGTTAAGCGGGGGAAAACTAAGCGGATGCGCCCACGCGTTGGGGAAAACTAAGCGGATGCGGCCAAGTGTTGGGGAAAAATGGCCCGAAAACAGTCCAGTGGCAAGCGGACACGGCTAACGTTGGGCAAAACTAACCCGAAAACAGTTCAGCGGGGGAAAACTAAGCGGATGCGGCCACGCGTTGGGGAAAACTAAGCGGATACGGCCAAGAGTCGGTGGAAATTGGACCGAAAACAGTCCAGCGGCAAGCGGAAGCAGCTAACGTTGGGCAAAACTGAGCCGAAAACAGTTCAGCGGGGGAAAACTAAGCAGATCCGGCCACGCGTTGGGGAAAACTAATCGGATACGGCCAAGAGTCGGTGGAAATTGGCCCGAAAACAGTCCAGCGGCAAGCGGAAGCGGCTAACGTTGGGCAAAACTGACCCGAAAACAGTTCAGCGGGGGAAAACTAAGCGGATGCGGCAACGCGTTGGGGAAAACTAATCGGATACGGCCAAGAGTCGGTGGAAATTTGCCCGAAAACAGTCCAGTGGCTAACGGAAGCGGCTAACGTTGGGCAAAAGTGACCCGGAAACAGTTCAGCGGGGGAAAACTAAGCGGAAGCGGCCACGCGTTGGGGAAAACTAAGCGGATACGGCCAAGTGTTGGGGAAAAATGGCCCGAAAACATTCCAGCGGCAAGCGGACGCGGCTAACGTTGGGCAAAACTGACCCGAAAACAGTTCAGCGGGGGAAAACTAAGCGGATGCGGCCACGCGTTGGGGAAAACTAAGCGGATACGGCCAAGAGTCGGTGGAAATTGGCCCGAAAACAGTCCAGCGGCAAGCGGAAACGGCTAACGTTGGGACAAAGTGACCCGAAAACAGTTCAGCTGGGGAAAATTAAGCGGATGCAGCCAAGCGTTGGGGAAAACTAAGCGGATCCGGCCAAGATTCGGTGGAAATTGGCCCGAAAACAGTCCAGCGGCAAGCGGAAGCGGCTAACGTTGGGCAAAACTGACCCGAAAACAGTTCAGCGGGGGAAAACTAAGCGGATGCGGCCACGCGTTGGGGAAAACTAAGCGGATAAGGCCAAGTGTTGGGGAAAAATGGCCCGAAAACAGCCCAGCGGCAAGCAGAAGCGGCTAACGTTGGGGAAAAGTGACCCGAAAATAGTTAAGCGGGGGAAAACTAAGCGGATGCGGCCACGCGTTGGGGAAAACTAAGCGGATGCGGCCAAGTGTTGGGGAAAAATGGCCCGAAAACAGCCCAGCGGCAAGCGGAAGCGGCTAACGTTGGGGAAAAGTGACCCGAAAACAGTTAAGCGGGGGAAAACTAAGCGGATGCGCCCACGCGTTGGGGAAAACTAAGCGGATGCGGCCAAGTGTTGGGGAAAAATGGCCCGAAAACAGTCCAGCGGCAAGCGGACACGGCTAACGTTGGGCAAAACTGACCCGAAAACAGTTCAGCGGGGGAAAACTAAGCGGATGCGGCCACGCGTTGGGGAAAACTTAGCGGATACGGCCAAGAGTCGGTGGAAATTAGCCCGAAAACAGTCCAGCGGCAAGCGGAAGCAGCTAACGTTGGGCAAAACTGACCCGAAAACAGTTCAGCGGGGGAAAACTAAGCAGATGCGGCCACGCGTTGGGGAAAACTAATCGGATACGGCCAAGAGTCGATGGAAATTGGCCCGAAAACAGTCCAGCGGCAAGCGGAAGCGGCTAACGTTGGGCAAAACTGACCCGAAAATAGTTCAGCGGGGGAAAACTAAGCGGATGCGGCAACGCGTTGGGGAAAACTAATCGGATACGGCCAAGTGTTGGGGAAAAATGGCCCGAAAACAGTCCAGCGGCAAGCGGAAGCGGCTAACGTTGGGCAAAACTGACCCGAAAACAGTTCAGCGGGGGAAAACTAAGCGGATGCGGTAACGCGTTGGGGAAAACTAATCGGATACGGCCAAGAGTCGGTGGAAATTGGCCCGAAAACAGTCCAGTGGCTAGCGGAAGCGGCTAACGTTGGGCAAAAGTGACCCGGAAACAGTTCAGCGGGGGAAAACTAAGCGGAAGCGGCCACGCGTTGGGGAAAACTAAGCGGATACGGCCAAGTGTTGGGGAAAAATGGCCCGAAAACATTCCAGCGGCAAGCGGAAGCGGCTAACGTTGGGCAAAACTGACCCGAAAACAGTTCAGCGGGGGAAAACTAAGCGGATGCGGCCACGCGTTGGGGAAAACTAAGCGGATACGGCCAAGAGTCGGTGGAAATTGGCCCGAAAACAGTCCAGCGGCAAGCGGAAGCGGCTAACGTCGGGCAAAACTGACCCGAAAACAGTTTAGCGGGGGAAAACTAAGCGGATGCGGCCACGCGTTGGGGAAAACTAATCGGATACGGCCAAGAGTCGGTGGAAATTGGCCCGAAAACAGTCCAGCGACAAGCGGAAGCGGCTAACGTTGGGCAAAAGTGACCCGGAAACAGTTCAGCGGGGGAAAACTAAGCGGAAGCGGCCACGCGTTGGGGAAAACTAAGCGGATACGGCCAAGTGTTGGGATAAAATGGCCCGACAATAGTCCAGGGGCAAGCGGAAGCAGCTAATGTTGGGCAAAAGTGACCCGAAAACAGTTCAGCGGGGGAAACTAAGCGGATGCGGCCACGCGTTGTGGAAAACTAAGCGGATACGGCCAAGGGTCGGTGAAAAAGGGCCCGAAAACAGTCCAGCGGCAAGCAGAAGCCGCTAACGTTGGGCAAAAGTAACCCGAAAACAGTTCAGCGGGGGAAAACTAAGCGGATGCGGCAACGCGTTGGGGAAAACTAATCGGATACGGCCAAGAGTCGGTGGAAATTGGCCCGAAAACAGTCCAGTGGCTAGCGGAAGCGGCTAACGTTGGGCAAAAGTGACCCGGAAACAGTTCAGCGGGGGTAAACTAAGCGGAAGCGGCCACGCGTTGGGGAAAACTAAGCGGATACGGCCAAGTGTTGGGGAAAAATGGCCCGAAAACAGTCCAGCGGCAAGTGGACGCGGCTAACGTTGGGCAAAACTGACCCGAAAATAGTTCAGCGGGGGAAAACTAAGCGGATTCGGCCACGCGTTGGGGAAAACTAAGCGGATACGGCCAAGAGTCGGTGGCAATTGGCCCGAAAACAGTCCAGCGGCAAGCGGAAGCGGCTAACGTTGGGCAAAACTGACCCGAAAACAGTTCAGCGGGGGAAAACTAAGCGGATGCGGCCACGCGTTGGGGAAAACTAATCGGATACGGCCAAGAGTCGGTGGAAATTGGCCCCAAAACAGTCCAGCGGCAAGCGGAAGCGGCTAACGTTGGGCAAAAGTGACCCGGAAACAGTTCAGCGGGGGAAAACTAAGCGGAAGCGGCCACGCGTTGGGGAAAACTAAGCGGATACGGCCAAGTGTTGGGATAAAATGGCCCGAAAATAGTCCAGGGGCAAGCGGAAGCAGCTAATGTTGGGCAAAAGTGACCCGAAAACAGTTCAGCGGGGGAAAACTAAGCGGATGCAGCCACGCGTTGTGGAAAACTAAGCGGATACGGCCAAGGGTCGGTGAAAAAGGGCCCGAAAACAGTCCAGCGGCAAGCGGAAGCCGCTAACGTTGGGCAAAAGTGACCCGAAAACAGTCCAGCGGGGGAAAACTAAGCGGATGCGGCCAAGCGTTGGGGAAAACTAAGCGGATACGGCCAAGCGTCGGTGAAAAAGGCCCGAAAACAGTCCAGCGGCAAGCCGAAGCGGCTAACGTTGGGCAAAAATGGCCAAAAGCGGTGGAGCAGGGCGGTCTGAATCTATGCATCCACATAAAATGGGGGGTAAATCTGGGGGATTTCCAGGGGGTGGTAACCCTGGGCGTGGCTGGAGACCCAAAATGCATATTCCCCTATAGGGGGCAAGGATTTTTGGAAGGGGCAGCCCCTCATGTACATGCCAAGCGGGGTGTACATGGCCCCTGTCGGTGCCTCCGTCGGTGTAAAATGGCCCGAAAAACACGATTATGTTACCCGAAAACACGATTATGTTACCGAAAAAACACGGTTGAGCGGGGGCAAAACACACGGTGCAGCGGGGGCAAAACACACGGTTTTGTTACTGAAAAACACGGCCCGTCGGGGGCAAGGAACACGAATATGTTACCGAAAAACACGGACCACGCGGGTTGAAATCCCCAGCCGTAGAGCCGGCGAAACACGGTGGGGCAGGGCATCTAAGCGTGGAGGCGCCCGTAAGACCGATGCGGGTTGAAATCACCAGCCGTAAAGCCGGTGAAAAGCGGTCGGGCAGGGCGACTCCGCGTGGAGTTTCGCCCGAAAGGCCGATGCGGGTAGCCGCGCGGGTTGAAATCCCCAGCCGTAAAGCCGGCGAAACACGGTTCATTGGGGCGCCTAAGCGTGGAGGCGCCCTGCAGAGACCGAGCGGGTTGAAATCCTCAGCCGTAAAGCCGGCGAAACACGGTTCATTGGGGCTCCTAAGCGTGGAGGCGCCCCGCAGAGACCGAGCGGGTTGAAATCCCCAGCCGTAAAGCCGACGAAACACGTTCGGGCAGGGCGACTCCGCGTGGAGTTTCGCCCGTAAGACCGATGCGGGTAGCCGCGCGGGTTGAAATCCCCAGCCGTAAAGCCGGCGAAACACGGTTCATTGGGGCGCCTAAGCGTGGAGGCGCCCCGCAGAGACCGAGCGGGTTGAAATCCCCAGCCGTAAAGCCGGCGATACACGGTTCATTGGGGCTCCTCAGCGTGGAGGCGCCCCGCAGAGACCGAGCGGGTTGAAATCCCCAGCCGTAAAGCCGGTGAAACACGTTCGGGCAGGGCGACTCCGCTTGGAGTTTCACCCGTAAGACCGATGCGGGTAGCCGCGCGGGTTGAAATCCCCAGCCGTAAAGCCGGCGAAACACGGTTCATTGGGGCGCCTAAGCGTGGAGGAGCCCCGCAGAGACCGAGCGGGTTGAAATCCCCAGCCGTAAAGCCGGCGAAACACGGTTCATTGGGGCTCCTAAGCGTAGAGGCGCCCCGCCGAGACCGAGCGGGTTGAAATCCCCAGCCGTAAAGCCGGCGAAACACGGTTCATTGGGGCGCCTAAGCGTGGAGGCGCCCTGCAGAGACCGAGCGGGTTGAAATCCCCAGCCGTAAAGCCGGCGAAACACGGTTCATTGGGGCTCCTAAGCGTGGAGGCGCCCCGCAGAGACCGAGCGGGTTGAAATCCCCAGCCGTAAAGCCGACGAAACACGTTCGGGCAGGGCGACTCCGCGTGGAGTTTCGCCCGTAAGACCGATGCGGGTAGCCGCGCGGGTTGAAATCCCCAGCCGTAAAGCCGGCGAAACACGGTTCATTGGGGCGCCTAAGCGTGGAGGCGCCCCGCAGAGACCGTGCGGGTTGAAATCCCCAGCCGTAAAGCCGGCGAAACACGGTTCATTGGGGCTCCTCAGCGTGGAGGCGCCCCGCAGAGACCGAGCGGGTTGAAATCCCCAGCCGTAAAGCCGGCGAAACACGATCGGGCAGGGCGTCTAAGCGTGGAGGCGCCCGT
>NW_027601199.1:125000-137500 GCF_964058835.1 Carex rostrata
GCAAGCCCGACATCAACCCTAGGGAGCACGCAAAAGCAATAACCTTGAGGAGTGGCACGGAGTACGAAGGACCCAAGATGCCCATCATTGAAGAGCAGCAACAACCACCAAAGGAAGCACAACCACCCCCAGCTCCTCTCAATGCGGAAACACCGGCATCAAAAGAATCTCAAGAGCCGGGTAATTCCAACCCGGCCAAGGTAAAACCTACTGAAACTCCTAAGTATATTCCACCACATAGGTTTATACCCTTCCCTCAAAGGTTAGTAAAGCACAAACTTGACCAACAATATGCCAAATTCGTAGAACACCTCAAGAAATTGAATATCACCATCCCTTTTACCGAGGCAATTACTCACATGCCCGCTTATGCAAAATTCTTGAAAGACATACTATCCAACAAGAGATCAATTGAGGAAGTAGGTACGGTGTCTCTTAATGAGGAGTGTAGCGCTCTTTTCTTAAACAAGTTACCTCCTAAATTGAAGGACCCCGGGAGTTTTGCAATTCCATGTATAATTGGTGATACCAAATTCGAAAGGTGCCTATGTGATTTGGGTGCAAGTGTGAGCCTTATGCCAAAGACCGTCTATCAAAGGCTAAAACTTGCTGACTTGAAACCCACAAGAATGTCTCTACAACTAGCCGATAAGACGGTACGCTACCCCGAGGGGATTGCGGAAGATGTGATTGTTATGATTGGTAAGTTCTTCGTCCCGGTAGACTTTGTAGTAGTTGAAATGGAGGAGGATACTAATACTCCTCTTCTATTGGGACGGGATTTCCTAAGCACAGCCGATGCAAACATAAATGTCAAAGAAGGCAAAATATCCTTTGACATTGGAGGCGAAAAGGTAAATTTTCACATGTTTGATGCCATTAAATTCCCTTCAAATGACAATGATTCTATTTGTAGATTGGATGTTTTAGATTCCATTTTAGCTACTCATGAGGAGGAAGAGATGGTGAAGGAACAACTCGACCCAGATCTAGAAGAAACCGGGTCTCAAAATGACGAAAATGGTGAAAATACTTCCCAGTGCGGATGGAGCACCCGCAATTCGGTTACTTTGACAAAGAGATACCAAAGCGGGACTACAGCGATTTCAAGTACTAATTATGTAATTAACACAAATGATAAATCACAGAAATTAACATCAAATCCCAATAAAACAATCATAACAAAGACAAATAACCGAATAAGATACAATTAAACAAGTTCATGCATTGACCTAAACCCCTAGAGAGAGGACTACTCCCTCATGGAGAGATCCATTACAAAAGTTGGCAAAGTAAGAAGAAATGAAATAAAGGAAGTAATTACACCCTTTGACAAATTAAAAACCTCTATCTTGCCGACTTCTTGCTCAGGAAACCCTTCTTCTCCTTGCTTGAAAGCTTTCATTTTCTCCAGAATTTATCGCTAAGTATTGTGTATAGAGAGAGAATGAAAGAGATAGCGATGTGTCTCCTATGGAGAGAATGAACCCCCTCTTTTATAGCCAAGGATCATGCCCAATTAAGAGCCTAGAAAGTGGAGTTAGTGGGTGCTATATCTGGATTGTTTCCCAGGATGCCTTGTCCTCATTTGGCTGTAAAACGCGTCCATGAAGTGCCAAAAATAGAAACCGTGTTGAAATCATTTAAATTTGGCTTTTCTGCGGCTCCAGTGCGGATGGCCGATCCGCACTGCGGGTGGTCTCACCCGCATTGGCTCCAAGTTTTCTTATTTAATTTCTGCGAATTAGTTGAATGCGGATGGCAGTGCGGATGGCTGACCCGCACTGCGGGTGGATTCTGCTTCTCTGAAGGACCTGAAAATCGGCTAAGTATTGAGTGCGGCTGGGCTCATCCGCACTGCGGATGGAAGTTCATCCGCACTAGGCTCGGACTTTTTTCTGCGCTGCGCTTGGATGTTGGAAATGCGGTTAAGTACTCAGTGCGGCTGCTCTGATCCGCACTGCGGGTGACTTGGTCCGCACTGGAGGGTATTTTCGCCATTTTTCATCATTTCCTGCAACGAAAAGCCAAACAACCGCAGTAACTTGATTCTAGGTGTATTTAAATCATTTTATATTAAAAATACAAGATATTTGAGGTTGTTTTACGATAAAATCTAGATCAAATGTGTATATAATTTATGCTTATCAAAATATTGATGTGTTTAAAAAAAAAAAATACAAGATATTTGAGGTTGTTTAAAAATACAAGATATTTGAGGTTGTTTAATATACTCCCCGGCAACGGCGCCAAAAACTTGATTTTTTTTAATTCTAAGTTTTTACTTTACAAATTTATTTCAGATTTTTAGTTTTCTTCATTTTTATTTTATGTATTTTGTGTGATTAATTGATTCTCACGATTTATTTTCTCTTGTGCGAGCTCTAATCCCGACAAGATAGAAGGACAATGGCACAATTCCACGACTATGAGACCTACCAATGGCACAATTCCCAATACCAAAATAATTCTTTTTCAAACACCTATGATTTTGATTGGAGAGACTATCCAAATATTTATGACCAATATTATGAAAACCAATATCAAAACCAAGGTCCATCTCAAAGTGATCCATCTCAATTTGATCGTTTGGAGAAGATGATTAATGATTATATTACCATGACAAAGAACTTTATGATTGAACAAAAAGCTTTTTGGCGCCAACATCACGAGGTCCCAATCAAGCCGGAAAGCAACTCAAGGGAGCACGATCATGCCATGGCCATGGAAGTCAAAATTGTGCATGAAGGACAAAGCAGGGAGGACGAGCAAATCGAGAAAGAATCTCTAGAAAAGAAAGGTGAATCTCTAAAAGTTCAAGAATCCGACAAACCTCAAAATAAGGAAAGGTATATCCCACCTCAAAAAATGGAAAGGTATAACTCTCCTCATAGATCTATTTTCTTTTCACAAAATTCGGTTGAACTAAATCTAAATGATCAAATTGGCAATTTTGCAAATCAAATAAGGAAACCAAAAATTGAAAAAATGCCCCAAATGCCAAATTTGACTAGATTTTTTTCAAAATCTTCAACCAACAAAAGTGAGAGTGAAAATATCTCATTAAATGAAGAAGATAGCGAATTTTTTTCATATGATTTACCTCTTTTATTCACATTAGAAGAACCCGAAAGCTTCTCATCACAATACTCAAAAGAGAATACAACAATTGAAAAGCCAACGTGTGATTTTGAAGCAAATGCAAATCCCTTGCCCAATGAAATGTTTGACCAACTTGAGTTCGGTGATTTTGAGTTGACCAATACAAAATTAATTCTAAAAGATGATTCAATACAATCTCCACTTGGTGTTTTAAGAAAAGTGGTCTTCAAAAATGAGAAAATTGATATCCCTGCAGATTTTGTTGTACTTAAAAATGAGAAAGATGTTCAATCGAATAATCTTTTAAGTCAAATTATCTTAACAACGGCGGGTGTACACAACAATGTCAAAGAGGAGAAACTTTCTTTTTTCGTGGAAAAGAAGAAAGAAATTTTCTCCTCTTTGACATTGTTGTGTACACCCGCCGTTGTTAAGATAATTTGACTTAAAAGATTATTCGATTGAACATCTTTCTCATTTTTAAGTACAACAAAATCGGCAGGGATATCAATTTTCTCATTTTTGAAGACCACTTTTCTCAAAACACCAAGTGGAGATTGTATTGAATCATCTTTTAGAATTAATTTTGTATTGGTCAATTTTTAATTTTTTTTTTTTTTTTTTTTTTTTTTTTTACTATTTAAAAAAAAAATAGTTTATTTAAAAAAAAAAAAAAAATAGCCATCATGGCTCTTTGGAAGGTTGCTGGGGCATTGCATAGACCGAACGGCATCCTTCGGTACGCGAACGTGCCATAGGGGCAGGTAAAAGTCGTCTTCTCTTGGTCTTCGGGGTGTATGGGGATTTGGAAGAATCCGCTGTACCCATCGAGGTAGCAAAAGTGTGTGTGATTGGCTAGCCGTTCGAGCATTTGATCCACGAATGGTAGAGGGAAGTGATCTTTTCGTGTTGCATTGTTGAGTTTTCGGTAATCGATGCACATCCTCCACCCGGTAACCACCCTTGTGGAGATCATTTTGTCATTGTCGCCTTTTACCACTGTTGTGCCTCCCTTCTTTGGAACTACATGCACCGGGCTTACCCATTTGGAGTCGGAGATCGGGTAGATGATCCCGGCGTCAAGTAGTTTGAGGATTTCCTTCTTCACCACCTCCTTAAGATTCGGATTGAGCCTTCGTTGAGCTTCAATGGTGGGCTTGTGGTCATCCTCCATTAGGATCCTATGCATGCAAAGGGATGGACTTACCCCGGTTAAGTCATCGATTGTGTATCCAATCGCCTTCCGATGAAGCCTTAGTTCGCGTAGAAGCTTCTCGGTTTGTTCTTTGTTGAGCTCGGAATTGACAATCACCGGGTAGGTTTCGTCTTCCCCCAAGTATTCATAGCGAAGGGTAGGTGGTAGTGGCTTGAGTTCGACCTTCGGTGCACCGGAATTGGTCGAAACTTCACAAATCTGAGCTGAAATGGCTGAGTGCGGGTGGCTGATCCGCACTGGATGGTCAGTGCGGACGCACTGGGCTATGGAAGTTGGTTCTGCAGCTTCAGGGAGCTCAGTGCGGATCACTTCATCCGCAGTGCGGGTGCTCCATCCGCACTGGGAAGTATTTTCACTATTTTCGTCGTTTTGAGACCCGGTTTCTTCTAGATCTGGGTCGAGTTGTTCCTTCACCATCTCTTCCTCCTCATGAGTAGCTAAAATGGAATCTAAAACATCCAATCTACAAATAGAATCATTGTCATTTGAAGGGAATTTAATGGCATCAAACATGTGAAAATTTACCTTTTCGCCTCCAATGTCAAAGGATATTTTGCCTTCTTTGACATTTATGTTTGCATCGGCTGTGGTTAGGAAATCCCGTCCCAATAGAAGAGGAGTATGGGTATCCTCCTCCATTTCAACTACTACAAAGTCTACCGGGACGAAGAACTTACCAATCATAACAATCACATTTTCCGCAATCCCCTCGGGGTAGCGTACCGTCTTATCGGCTAGTTGTAGAGACATTCTTGTGGGTTTCAAGTCAGCAAGTTTTAGCCTTTGATAGACGGTCTTTGGCATAAGGCTCACACTTGCACCCAAATCACATAGGCACCTTTCGAATTTGGTATCACCAATTATACATGGAATTGCAAAACTCCCGGGGTCCTTCAATTTAGGAGGTAACTTGTTTAAGAAAAGAGCGCTACACTCCTCATTAAGAGACACCGTACCTACTTCCTCAATTGATCTCTTGTTGGATAGTATGTCTTTCAAGAATTTTGCATAAGCGGGCATGTGAGTAATTGCCTCGGTAAAAGGGATGGTGATATTCAATTTCTTGAGGTGTTCTACGAATTTGGCATATTGTTGGTCAAGTTTGTGCTTTACTAACCTTTGAGGGAAGGGTATAAACCTATGTGGTGGAATATACTTAGGAGTTTCAGTAGGTTTTACCTTGGCCGGGTTGGAATTACCCGGCTCTTGAGATTCTTTTGATGCCGGTGTTTCCGCATTGAGAGGAGCTGGGGGTGGTTGTGCTTCCTTTGGTGGTTGTTGCTGCTCTTCAATGATGGGCATCTTGGGTCCTTCGTACTCCGTGCCACTCCTCAAGGTTATTGCTTTTGCGTGCTCCCTAGGGTTGATGTCGGGCTTGCCTGGTAGTGTGCCTTGTTGTCGAAAGGATGAAGATGCTTGTTGTGCTATTTGTGTTTCTAGCATTGAGGTCTTGGTATCCAAGAGCTCAAACTTCGTCTTCAATTCTCTCAAGGAATCTGAAAAATCCGTGTTGGTGTTCCTTTGATATGCTATGAAGTCACTTTGTTGGGTCACCAAGCCTTGTATCATCTTTTCTAGGTTGTTATTTTGGGAGGCTCCTTGATACGAGTTTTGGTTGGATCTGTTTTGGTATTGATTGGAGTTGTCGTTTTCGGGCCTCCACTTGAAGTTCGGATGGTTCCACCTATTGTTAGGGTTGTAAGAGTTTGAATTGAAATTGTCATTTTGTCTAACCTTATTATAGATCGGGTCATTCCTCTTATCGCCTTGGTTATAGAACATGGCATTCGCTTGTTCTACCTCGTCACCTTCAATAAGGACTTGGCACTCGGCAGTGATATGAGTTGCCTCTCCACATATGCCACATGGAGCCTTTTTCGTCACGGATTTGGCATTTTGCACTTGTGCCATTTGGTGTTGTAAGGCCTCCACTTGTGCTCTCAAGGCGGTAACCTCGTCGACTTTCAGGATGCCCGGTGTGGTTTGGGCTCGTCCCCCTCGCTCGGCCGTCCATTCCCTTTGGTTGATTGCCATATCTTCAATCATTGCCATAGCTTGTGCCGGATCCATTCGTGACATGTTACCCCCTGCAGCTGAATTTAAATGAGTTTTAGTAGCTATTGTGCAACCCCCATAAAAGAATTGAAAGAGCAGCCACATGTCAAGGCCATGGTTAGGGCATAAGCGTTGGAGCTCCGCCCATCGGTCCCATGCCTCGGTTAAAGACTCCCCCTCGGCTTGCTTGAACGTTGTGATCTTTGTCCGAAAATGTTGGGTTTTGGATGGAGGAAAGTATTTTCCTAAGAATAACTTTTCCATGTCGTCCCATGTCTCGATATGGTCCCGGTTGACGGTTCGTAGCCATGTTCTTGCATTGTCTCGGAGGGACAAGTGGAAGCATTTGAGTTTTAGGTTGTCTAGATCATCTCCTTCTCGCGCAAAAGTGCCGCAATGCTCTTCGAAGACCGCCAAATGAGCATGCGGATCTTCATTTTGGGCTCCTCCAAATTGATTTTGGCTAAGTAGATGGATGAGAGAGGGCTTGATGTCGCGTGGATCTTGGTTGTGAGGGATGAAGCCGAAGCGGTGTCCTTGTTGACGGTTACGGCCATTTCCGTTTCCATTGTTGTTGTTATTGTAGTCGTGGTTCCTGTTAGGAGATAGTGTTACTCCTCGTACACGGGAACTTGCGTCATGAACGGATAGATCATCACGGTTGTCTTGTTCGAAAACCGGATTCTCTACGTGGTTATCGAAGTTGATGGGTAGAGATCGGGTGGCCATGCTTGAGTAAACTTCTTCTTCGTAATGGAGCGTTCCTAAAGGGGTTCTCCCAAAGCTTATAGAAAGCTGAAAAAGAAGTAAGGTTAGCTCTCAAACAAAAAAATAAAATCTGAAATAAATTTGTAAAGTAAAAACTTAGAATTTAAACTATACTCCCCGGCAACGGCGCCAAAAACTTGATGTGTCCAAATGGTATGGTAAAAAGCTTCAGTACAACGATGTACTTTTTAAACCTTTAATACGTGTTTGAGTTGAATTGCAAGTGCACAATTCTATCAAAGTAGTATTTGGGGTGTCGAACCACAGGGAGTACGATAAAAACTTAGTTTAAACTTTAGTAATAAATTTCAGAAAATAAAAGGAAAGTAAAGTGCAACAAAAGTAAATTGGGGGGGGGGGGGTTTGTTCTAACAATTCCTAAATTTGGGTTCAATACCCGAATAGAGAGTTTTTAAAACAATAAGAGTAAATGAATGAAAGAAAGATTAGATTGCTTTCTAGATGAGAAGATCTAGGGGTCTTTGGTCTACATTCCCTTGCTAACTATATCTATTCGGTATTTGTTTAAGTTCATGTATGATTTGATGAGGTTTCTAACCTAATATGTCATTAAGGGTCACTTTCGTGAATTAATAACGTGTCTAAGTAATTCGGACTTCACGGTTAGGTCCTTCACCCTAGCTACTTAGACCATAAGCTCTTGTTAGTCTCTCCTCTCCTCAAATATTGATACTTCACGATTAAGTCCTTCATACCAATACCCGATTCGATTTGAGATGTCCTAATTAGGGTTTGCCTTCACGGTTAGGTTCTTCACCAAATTCCTAACCTTAATTTCTATAGTTCTGGTTTAGATCACAAATTGGTTACAATCCTAATCTAAACCTAGGGTATTTGCATTCATAAATGGTACTCTCCTCTCGTCCTAACTTCTTTGGATCCTTTGACAAAGAGATACCAAAGCGGGACTACAGCGATTTCAAGTACTAATTATGTAATTAACACAAATGATAAATCACAGAAATTAACATCAAATCCCAATAAAACAATCATAACAAAGACAAATAACCGAATAAGATACAATTAAACAAGTTCATGCATTGACCTAAACCCCTAGAGAGAGGACTACTCCCTCATGGAGAGATCCATTACAAAAGTTGGCAAAGTAAGAAGAAATGAAATAAAGGAAGTAATTACACCCTTTGACAAATTAAAAACCTCTATCTTGCCGACTTCTTGCTCAGGAAACCCTTCTTCTCCTTGCTTGAAAGCTTTCCTTTTCTCCAGAATTTATCGCTAAGTATTGTGTATAGAGAGAGAATGAAAGAGATAGCGATGTGTCTCCTATGGAGAGAATGAACCCCCTCTTTTATAGCCAAGGATCATGCCCAATTAAGAGCCTAGAAAGTGGAGTTAGTGGGTGCCATATCTGGATTGTTTCCCAGGATGCCTTGTCCTCATTTGGCTGTAAAACGCGTCCATGAAGTGCCAAAAATAGAAACCGTGTTGAAATCATTTAAATTTGGCTTTTCTGCGGCTCCAGTGCGGATGGCCGATCCGCACTGCGGGTGGTCTCACCCGCATTGGCTCCAAGTTTCCTTATTTAATTTCTGTGAATTAGTTGAATGCGGATGGCAGTGCGGATGGCTGACCCGCACTGCGGGTGGATTCTGCTTCTCTGAAGGACCTGAAAATCGGCTAAGTATTGAGTATATTTGATGGCTATTTAAAAAAAAAAAAAAAAAAAAAAAATATTTACTTCCACCCATGTCATTCTACTAAAATGCTTTTTTTTAATTTATTAGAAAATTCCGTGGAGGTTTTCATGGATGACTTTTCAGTTTTTGGTACCTCTTTTAATGATTGCTTATCTAACCTAATCAAAGTTTTAGAACGTTGTGAACAGGTTAATCTAGTACTAAACTGGGAGAAATGCCACTTCATGGTGCAAACGGGGGTTGTTCTAGGGCACGTGGTGTCTTCCAAAGGCTTGGAGGTCGACAAAGCAAAGGTTGAAGTGATAGAGAAGCTGCCCTATCCGACTTGTGTGAAGGATGTGAGAAGTTTCCTAGGGCATGCCGGGTTCTATCGACGGTTTATCAAGGATTTCTCTAAAATTTGTAAACCTCTTACCAATCTAACCATGAAAGATGCAGAATTTAATTTTGATAAGCCTTGTGTAGATGCTTTTGATAGGATCAAGAAGGCACTAATCTCAGCCCCCATTCTTCGACCACCAAATTGGGAGGTGCAATTCGAGATTATGTGTGATGCAAGCGATTTCGCCGTTGGGGCCGTGCTAGGGCAAAGGATCGGCAACAAGCCACATGTGATCTATTATGCGAGCAAGGTCCTAGATGAGGCACAAATGAACTACACAACCACGGAAAAAGAATTCTTAGCCGTCATATTCGCTATTAACAAATTCCGGCCCTATTTGGTGGGATCCAAGGTGGTTGTGTACACCGATCATGCGGCAATCCGATACCTTCTAAACAAAAAGGATGCCAAACCACGCCTAATCCGATGGATTCTCCTACTCCAAGAGTTCGACCTAGAAATAAAGGATAAGAAGGGGACTGAAAATTTGGTGGCAGACCATCTATCACGCCTCACCATTGAATCTAAGGAGGAAGACATGCCCATCGACGATTCATTCCTAGATGAACAACTCTATGCAGTCAACAATCTCGAGGCACCATGGTACGCGGATTTTGTCAACTACCTTACATGTGACATAATACCTCCCTGTCTAACTTTTCAACAACGGAAAAAATTCTTGTCGGATGCGAAATATTACTTTTGGGACGAACCGTTGTTGTTTAAGTTAGGAGTGGATGGTATCCATAGAAGGTGCGTACCTCAAGAAGAAACCGAACAAATTCTTCATTGTTGCCACTCATCCGCCTATGGAGGACATGCTTCAACCGACAAAACCGCCGCCAGAGTCCTTCAAGCCGGGTTCTTTTGGCCCACACTTTTCCATGACGCAAGGGAGTATGTGCTTAGGTGCGACAAATGTCAAAGAACCGGGAACATATCTAGAAGACATGAGATGCCCTTAAACTCCATACTAGAAGTCGAATTATTTGATGTTTGGGGGATCGACTTTATGGGTCCCTTTCCAAGTTCTTGCAACAACAAGTACATACTTGTAGCAGTGGATTACGTATCAAAATGGGTAGAAGCCGTAGCTAGCCCAACCGCCGATTCCGCCGTGGTAAGAAAACTCTTTAAAAAGATTATTTTTCCTAGGTTTGGAGTACCCCGAGTGGTGATAAGTGATGGCGGATCTCATTTCATCAACCGCCAATTTGACGCTCTACTACTCAAGTATGGAGTCAAGCACAAGGTGGCCACGCCGTACCATCCACAAACAAGCGGGCAAGTGGAGGTATCCAACCGGGAGATAAAGAGCATCCTCCAAAAGGTGGTGAATACATCAAGGAAGGATTGGTCACTCAAATTGGACGAATCGCTGTGGGCATACCGGACCGCTTTCAAAACACCTATAGGTATGACTCCTTTCAAACTTGTGTATGGAAAAGCATGCCATTTGCCGGTTGAGCTTGAGCATAAAGCTTATTGGGCGATAAAAACCCTAAACTTCGACATAAGGGCCGCCGGTGAGAAAAGGATCCTCAATCTACACGAATTGGAGGAATTACGCCTCAATGCGTACGAAAATGCCAAGCTATATAAGGAGAAGACGAAGAGGTGGCATGACAAACGCATAATAAGGCGAGAATTCAAGGAGGGAGATACTGTTTTATTGTACAATTCAAGACTCTGACTCTTTCCGGGAAAGTTGAGATCAAGATGGACCGGACCATACAAGGTAATAAAGGTGTTCAACCATGGCGCAATTGAGATTTTGAGCGATAAAAGTGGACCATTCAAGGTTAATGGACAGCGCCTCAAACATTTCAATCATGCAAGTCCAATAGGCGAAAAAGAAAGGATTCGCTTGGTCGACCTACACACTCAATAGTGAGCACGAATCATGTCGAGCTCACGACGTAAAATTGAGCGCTTCTTGGGAGGCAACCCAAGGTTCTTTACTTTCTGCAATTTATTTTTTACTTAATTTACTTACCAATTTTACAAATTTACAATTCACTAACATTGGAGGGTAATGCCAACGAAAAACTGCGAAAATTTTCCCCAGTGCGGATGGAGCACCCGCACTGCGGATGGGATGAGCCGCACCAGAGTTTCACTTCTCTCAAGCCGTTCTTCGTGAAAACTCGGATTTCTTCGGGTTTACTTGCAATTTTCGCGATCTACAACGAGGTTTGATCTCTCCTTATCCTTAATTTCATTTATTTGTAGTTAGATCTGTGAAATGGTACCAAAAATCAAAGAAATCGTCCAAAATTGGTAAAATCGGTGAAAATCAACCCCGATGCGGATCAGCCACCCGCAGTGCGGATGAAATGACCCGCACCAACCCTGTAAAACCCTAGAAATTGACCAAGTACCCGATGCGGATCAACCACCCGCAGTGCGGATGGGTTTTCATCCGCACCAGGCTCGGGAAAACCATAACTTTGCCAATTTAGACCCAGTGCGGGTGAGATGACCCGCAGTGCGGATGTAAATGACCCACACTGACCCCAAATTTCGTCAAATTACATCAAATTCTTCGTAATTTTTAACTTTTCTCAATTGTATATTACAGGTAAGATGGCAACCAGGGCATCCAAGCGTTTAAGGTCCGGCAAGGGCAAAGGACAACCAAGCAACCCAACCCCTTCATATCCACCCGCCATGGAGTTGAACTCTAACCAACAACTCCGGAAGATGGCGCTTGAGTCCCATCGGACTCTCGAACCATCCCGATGGATCTGCCCGTTTGCTCTTGAACAGTTGGGGCTGACTGACACGGTTCACATGCTCACCGACCGCCTTGGATTGTGGGACTTCCTATGTGAAGAGGTTGACACATACCGAGCCATCACAATCGAGTTCCTCTCTTCCTATGAGTTCGATCGGGCCTCCAGAACCATGAGCTTCAACCTTGGAGGTTACTATGTCTCCGTACACACCACCGAGTTGCTGGAGATGTTTAATTTAAGCCGAGCAAATGTGGATCAGATGCGAACTACTATCGGGTTCTTCCCCGATATGAATGAGCACCAATTCCGCCTCCTGACCATGCATGATGTCCTCAATGATCAGCGGGTTAAGAACATCTCCCACCCAGCGATTCGTTATCTCCAAAGGGTACTTTCTCATACTCTTTTTGCCCGAGGGGAGACCGCTTCGGTCTTCAACGAGGGAGATATGACCTATATTTGCAGCATGCTTAGGCGCAATAATGGAGAGATGATGTATATGCCACACATCACCTACAACTTGGCAAAACACTTCAAAACAGTGGCTAACAACATTCAAC
>NW_027601199.1:147500-150000 GCF_964058835.1 Carex rostrata
CGAAAACAGTCCAGCGGCAAGCGGAAACGGCTAACGTTGGGCAAAAGTGACCCGAAAACAGTTCAGCTGGGGGAAATTAAGCGGAAGCAGCCAAGCGTTGGGCAAAACCAAGCGGATACGGCCAAGAGTCGGTGGAAAATGGCCCGAAAACAGTCCAGCGGCAACCGGAAACGGCTAACGTTGGGACAAAGTGACCCGAAAACAGTTCAGCTGGGGAAAATTAAGCGGATGCAGCCAAGCGTTGGGGAAAACTAAGCGGATCCGGCCAAGAGTCGGTGGAAATTGGCCCGAAAACAGTCCAGCGGCAAGCGGAAGCGGCTAACGTTGGGCAAAAGTGACCCGAAAACAGTTCAGCGGGGGAAAACTAAGCGGATGCGGCCACGCGTTGGGGAAAACTAAGCGGATACGGCCAAGTGTTGGGGAAAAATGGCCCGAAAACAGCCCAGCGGCAAGCGGAAGCGGCTAACGTTGGGGAAAAGTGACCCGAAAACAGTTCAGCGGGGGAAAACTAAGCGGATGCGGCCACGCGTTGGGGAAAACTAAGCGGATGCGGCCAAGTGTCGGTGGAAATTGGCCCGAAAACAGCCCAGCGGCAAGCGGAAGCGGCTAACGTTGGGCAAAAGTGACCCGAAAACAGTTCAGCGGGGGAAAACTAAGCGGATGCGGCCACGCGTTGGGGAAAACTAAGCGGATACGGCCAAGAGTCGGTGGAAATTGGCCCGAAAACAGTCCAGCGGCAAGCGGAAGCGGCTAACGTTGGGCAAAACTGACCCGAAAACAGTTCAGCGGGGGAAAACTAAGCGGATGCGGCCACGCGTTGGGGAAAACTAAGCGGATACGGCCAAGAGTCGGTGGAAATTGGCCCGAAAACAGTCCAGCGGCAAGCGGAAGCGGCTAACGTTGGGCAAAAGTGACCCGAAAACAGTTCAGCGGGAGAAAACTAAGCGGATGCGGCCACGCGTTGGGGAAAACTAAGCGGATACGGCCAAGAGTCGGTGGAAATTGGCCCGAAAACAGTCCAGCGGCAAGCGGAAGCGGCTAACGTTGGGCAAAAGTGACCCGAAAACAGTTCAGCGGGGGAAAACTAAGCGGATGCGGCCACGCGTTGGGGAAAACTAAGCGGATACGGCCAAGTGTTGGGGAAAAATGGCCCGAAAACAGCCCAGCGCCAAGCGGAAGCGGCTAACGTTGGGCAAAAGTGACCCGAAAACAGTTCAGCGGGGGAAAACTAAGCGGATGCGGCCACGCGTTGGGGAAAACTAAGCGGATACGGCCAAGGGTCGGTGAAAAAGGGCCCGAAAACAGTCCAGCGGCAAGCGGAAGCCGCTAACGTTGGGCAAAAGTGACCCGAAAACAGTCCAGCGGGGGAAAACTAAGCGGATGCGGCCAAGCGTTGGGGAAAACTAAGCGGATACGGCCAAGCGTCGGTGAAAAAGGCCCGAAAACAGTCCAGCGGCAAGCCGAAGCGGCTAACGTTGGGCAAAAATGGCCAAAAGCGGTGGAGCAGGGCGGTCTGAATCTATGCATCCACATAAAATGGGGGGTAAACCTGGGGGATTTCCAGGGGGTGGTAACCCTGGGCGTGGCTGGAGACCCAAAATGCATATTCCCCTATAGGGGGGAAGGATTTTTGGAAGAGGCAGCCCCTCATGTACATGCCAAGCGGGGTGTACATGGCCCCTGTGGGTGCCTCCGTTGGTGTAAAATGGCCTGAAAAACAAGATTATGTTACCCGAAAACACGATTATGTTACCGAAAAAACACGGTTGAGCGGGGCAGTAAGCACGGTTGAGCGGGGGCAAAAAACACGGTTGAGCGGGGGCAAAAAACACGGTGCAGCGGGGACAAAAGACACGATTTTGTTACCGAAAAACACGGCCCGTCGGGGTCAAGGAACACGAATATGTTACCGAAAAACACGGACCACGCGGGTTGAAATCCCCAGCCGTAGAGCCGGCGAAACACGGTGGGGCAGGGCGTCTAAGCGTGGAGGCGCCCGTAAGACCGATGCGGGTTGAAATCCCCAGCCGTAAAGCCGGCGAAAAGCGG
The DNA here is from genome assembly GCF_964058835.1 of Carex rostrata. Taxonomy (NCBI): domain Eukaryota; kingdom Viridiplantae; phylum Streptophyta; class Magnoliopsida; order Poales; family Cyperaceae; genus Carex; species Carex rostrata. The sequence goes on from NW_027601199.1 coordinate 149,550, forward strand.
TCGGGCAGGGTGACTCCGCGTGGAGTTTCGCCCGTAAGGCCGATGCGGGTAGCCGCGCGGGTTGAAATCCCCAGCCGTAAAGCCGGTGAAACACGGTTCATTTTGGCGCCTAAGCGTGGAGGCGCCCCGCAGAGACCGAGCGGGTTGAAATCCCCAGCCGTAAAGCCGGCGAAACACGGTTCATTTTGGCGCCTAAGCGTGGAGGCGCCCCGCAGAGACCGAGCGGGTTGAAATCCCCAGCCGTAAAGCCGGCGAAACAAGTTCGGGCAGGGCGACTCCGCGTGGAGTTTCGCCCGTAAGACCGATGCGGGTAGCCGCGCGGGTTGAAATCCCCAGCCGTAAAGCCGGCGAAACACGGTTCATTGGGGCGCCTAAGCGTGGAGGTGCCCCGCAGAGACCGAGCGGGTTGAAATCCCCAGCCGTAAAGCCGGCGAAACACGTTCGGGCAGGG
>NW_027601199.1:160000-162500 GCF_964058835.1 Carex rostrata
GCAAGGTTTTCAAAAATGGGTGCCCCCTCATGTACACGCGCGTGGGTGTACATGGCCCCGTCGGTGCCAGCGTGGGTGGAAAATGGCCCGAAAACAGCCCAGCGGCAAGCGGAAGCGGCTAACGTTGGGCAAAACTGACCCGAAAGCAGTATAGCTTGGAAAATTAAGCGGATGCAGCCAATTGTTGGCGAAAACTAAGCGGATACGGCCAAGTGTCGGTGAAAAATGGCCCGAAAACAGTCCAGCGGCAAGCGGAAACGGCTAACGTTGGGCAAAAGTGACCCGAAAACAGTTCAGCTGGGGGAAATTAAGCGGAAGCAGCCAAGCGTTGGGCAAAACCAAGCGGATACGGCCAAGAGTCGGTGGAAAATGGCCCGAAAACAGTCCAGCGGCAAGCGGAAACGGCTAACGTTGGGACAAAGTGACCCGAAAACAGTTCAGCTGGGGAAAATTAAGCGGATGCAGCCAAGCGTTGGGGAAAACTAAGCGGATCCGGCCCAGAGTCGGTGGAAATTGGCCCGAAAACAGTCCAGCGGCAAGCGGAAGCGGCTAACGTTGGGCAAAAGTGACCCGAAAACAGTTCAGCGGGGGAAAACTAAGCGGATGCGGCCACGCGTTGGGGAAAACTAAGCGGATACGGCCAAGTGTTGCGGAAAAATGGCCCGAAAACATCCCAGCGGCAAGCGGAAGCCGCTAACGTTGGGGAAAAGTGACCCGAAAACAGTTAAGCGGGGGAAAACTAAGCGGATGCGGCCACGCGTTGGGGAAAACTAAGCGGATGCGGCCAAGTGTCTGTGGAAATTGGCCTGAAAACAGCCCAGCGGCAAGCGGAAGCGGCTAACGTTGGGCAAAAGTGACCCGAAAACAGTTCAGCGGGGGAAAACTAAGCGGATGCGGCCACGCGTTGGGGAAAACTAAGCGGATGCGGCCAAGTGTCGGTGGAAATTGGCCCGAAAACAGCCCAGCGGCAAGCGGAAGCGGCTAACGTTGGGCAAAAGTGACCCGAAAACAGTTCAGCGGGGGAAAACTAAGCGGATGCGGCCTCGCGTTGGGGAAAACTAAGCGGATACGGCCAAGAGTCGGTGGAAATTGGCCCGAAAACAGTCCAGCGGCAAGCGGAAGCGGCTAACGTTGGGCAAAACTGACCCGAAAACAGTTCAGCGGGGGAAAACTAAGCGGATGCGGCCACGCGTTGGGGAAAACTAAGCGGATACGGCCAAGAGTCGGTGGAAATTGGCCCGAAAACAGTCCAGCGGCAAGCGGAAGCGGCTAACGTTGGGCAAAAGTGACCCGAAAACAGTTCAGCGGGGGAAAACTAAGCGGATGCGGCCACGCGTTGGGGAAAACTAAGCGGATATGGCCAAGAGTCGGTGGAAATTGGCCCGAAAACAGTCCAGCGGGAAGCGGAAGCGGCTAACGTTGGGCAAAAGTGACCCGAAAACAGTTCAGCGGGGGAAAACTAAGCGGATGCGGCCACGCGTTAGGGAAAACTAAGCGGATACGGCCAAGTGTTGGGGAAAAATGGCCCGAAAACAGCCCAGCGGCAAGCGGAAGCGGCTAACGTTGGGCAAAAGTGAACCGAAAACAGTTCAGCGGGGGAAAACTAAGCGGATACGGCCAAGGGTCGGTGAAAAAGGGCCCGAAAACAGTCGAGCGGCAAGCGGAAGCCGCTAACGTTGGGCAAAAGTGACCCGAAAACAGTCCAGCGGGGGAAAACTAAGCGGATGCGGCTAAGCGTTGGGGAAAACTAAGCGGATACGGCCAAGCGTCGGTGAAAAAGGCCCGAAAACAGTCCAGCGGCAATCCGAAGCGGCTAACGTTGGGCAAAAATGGCCAAAAGCGGTGGAGCAGGGCGGTCTGAATCTATGCATCCACATAAAATGGGGGGTAAACCTGGGGGATTTCCAGGGGGTGGTAACCCTGGGCGTGGCTGGAGACCCAAAATGCATATTCCCCTATAGGGGGGAAGGATTTTTGGAAGAGGCAGCCCCTCATGTACATGCCAAGCGGGGTGTACATGGCCCCTGTGGGTGCCTCCGTCGGTGTAAAATGGCCCGAAAAACAAGATTATGTTACCCGAAAACACGATTATGTTACCGAAAAAACACGGTTGAGCGGGGGCAGTAAGCACGGTTGAGCGGGGGCAAAAAACACGGTTGAGCGGGGGCAAAATACACGGTGCAGCGGGGACAAAAGACACGATTTTGTTACCGAAAAACACGGACCACGCGGGTTGAAATCCCCAGCCGTAGAGCCGGCGAAACACGGTGGGGCAGGGCGTCTAAGCGTGGAGGCGCCCGTAAGACCGATGCGGGTTGAAATCCCCAGCCGTAAAGCCGGCGAAAAGCGGTCGGGCAGGGTGACTCCGCGTGGAGTTTCGCCCGTAAGGCCGATGCGGGTAGCCGCGCGGGTTGAAATCCCCAGCCGTAAAGCCGGTGAAACACGGTTCATTGGGGCGCCTAAGCGTGGAGGCGCCCCGCAGAGACCGAGCGGGTTGAAA
>NW_027601199.1:172500-175000 GCF_964058835.1 Carex rostrata
CAGCGGCAAGCGGAAGCGGCTAACGTTGGGCAAAAGTGACCCGAAAACAGTTCAGCGGGGCAAATTTTTGAAATTTTTTTTGAAATTTTGAAATTTTTTTTGAAATTTTGAAATTTTTTTGAATTTTTGAAGTTTTTTTGGGTTTTTGGACTTTTTTTGAATTTTTGAATTTTTTGAATTTTTTTTGAATTTTTTTGAATTTTTTGAATTTTTTTTGAATTTTTGAATTTTTTTTTTTTTTTTTGAATTTATTTGATTTTATAAATTTTTTGTTATTTTTTGAGATTTTTTTTGAATATTTTACATGGGTGATTTTGACTTGGGGGATTTTCAGGGGGTGGTAACCCTGGGCGTGGCTAGAGCCTCAAAATGCATATTCCCCTATAGGGGGGCAAGGTTTTCAAAAATGGGTGCCCCCTCATGTACACGCGCGTGGGTGTACATGGCCCCGTCGGTGCCAGCATGGGTGGAAAATGGCCCGAAAACAGCCCAGCGGCAAGCGGAAGCGGCTAACGTTGGGCAAAACTGACCCGAAAGCAGTATAGCTTGGAAAATTAAGCGGATGCAGCCAATTGTTGGCGAAAACTAAGCGGATACGGCCAAGTGACGGTCAAAAATGGCCCGAAAATAGTCCAGCGGCAAGCGGAAACGGCTAACGTTGGGCAAAAGTGACCCGAAAACAGTTCAGCTGGGGGAAATTAAGCGGAAGCAGCCAAGCGTTGGGCAAAACCAAGCGGATACGGCCAAGAGTCGGTGGAAAATGGCCCGAAAACAGTCCAGCGGCAACCGGAAACGGCTAACGTTGGGACAAAGTGACCCGAAAACAGTTCAGCTGGGGAAAATTAAGCGGATGCAGCCAAGCGTTGGGGAAAACTAAGCGGATCCGGCCCAGAGTCGGTGGAAATTGGCCCGAAAACAGTCCAGCGGCAAGCGGAAGCGGCTAACGTTGGGCAAAAGTGACCCGAAAACAGTTCAGCGGGGGAAAACTAAGCGGATGCGGCCACGCGTTGGGGAAAACTAAGCGGATACGGCCAAGTGTAGGGGAAAAATGGCCCGAAAACAGCCCAGCGGCAAGCGGAAGCGGCTAACGTTGGGGAAAAGTGACCCGAAAACAGTTAAGCGGGGGGAAACTAAGCGGATGCGGCCACGCGTTGGGGAAAACTAAGCGGATGCGGCCAAGTGTCGGTGGAAATTGGCCCGAAAACAGACCAGCGGCAAGCGGAAGCGGCTAACGTTGGGCAAAAGTGACCCGAAAACAGTTCAGCGGTGGAAAACTAAGCGGATGCGGCCACGCGTTGGGGAAAACTAAGCGGATACGGCCAAGAGTCGGTGGAAATTGGCCCGAAAACAGTCCTGCGGCAAGCGGAAGCGGCTAACGTTGGGCAAAACTGACCCGAAAACAGTTCAGCGGGGGAAAACTAAGCGAATGCGGCCACGCGTTGGGGAAAACTAAGCGGATACGGCCAAGAGTCGGTGGAAATTGGCCCGAAAACAGTCCAGCGGCAAGCGGAAGCGGCTAACGTTGGGCAAGAGTGACCCGAAAACAGTTCAGCGGGGGAAAACTAAGCGGATGCGGCCACGCGTTGGGGAAAACTAAGCGGATACGGCCAAGAGTCGGTGGAAATTGGCCCGAAAACAGTCCAGCGGCAAGCGGAAGCGGCTAACGTTGGGCAAAACTTACCCGAAAACAGTTCAGCGGGGGAAAACTAAGCGGATGCGGCCACGCGTTGGGGAAAACTAAGCGGATACGGCCAAGTGTTGGGGAAAAATGGCCCGAAAACAGCCCAGCGGCAAGCGGAAGCGGCTAACGTTGGGCAAAAGTGACCCGAAAACAGTTCAGCGGGGGAAAACTAAGCGGATGCGGCCACGCGTTGGGGAAAACTAAGCGGATACGGCCAAGGGTCGGTGAAAAAGGGCCCGAAAACAGTCCAGCGGCAAGCGGAAGCCGCTAACGTTGGGCAAAAGTGACCCGAAAACAGTCCAGCGGGGGAAAACTAAGCGGATGCGGCCAAGCGTTGGGGAAATTTAAGCGGATACGGCCAAGCGTCGGTGAAAAAGGCCCGAAAACAGTCCAGCGGCAAGCCGAAGCGGCTAACGTTGGGCAAAAATGGCCAAAAGCGGTGGAGCAGGGCGGTCTGAATCTATGCATCCACATAAAATGGGGGTAAACCTGGGGGATTTCCAGGGGGTGGTAACCCTGGGCGTGGCTGGAGACCCAAAATGCATATTCCCCTATAGGGGGGAAGGATTTTTGGAAGAGGCAGCCCCTCATGTACATGCCAAGCGGGGTGTACATGGCCCCTGTGGGTGCCTCCGTCGGTGTAAAATGGCCCGAAAAACAAGATTATGTTACCCGAAAACACGATTATGTTACCGAAAAAACACGGTTGAGCGGGGGCAGTAAGCACGGTTGAGCGGGGGCAAAAAACACGGTTGAGCGGGGGCAAAAAACACGGTGCAGCAGGGACAAAAGACACGATTTTGTTACCGAAAAACACGG
>NW_027601199.1:185000-190000 GCF_964058835.1 Carex rostrata
AATTTTTTGAATTTTTTTTGAATTTTTGAATTTTTGAATTTTTTTTGAATTTATTTGATTTTATAAATTTTTTGTGATTTTTTGAGATTTTTTTGAATATTTTACATGGGTGATTTCGACTTGGGGGATTTTCAGGGGGTGGTAACCCTGGGCGTGGCTAGAGCCTCAAAATGCATATTCCCCTATAGGGGGGCAAGGTTTTCAAAAATGGGTGCCCCCTCATGTACACGCGCGTGGGTGTACATGGCCCCGTCGGTGCCAGCGTGGGTGGAAAATGGCCCGAAAACAGCCCAGCGGCAAGCGGAAGCGGCTAACGTTGGGCAAAACTGACCCGAAAGCAGTATAGCTTGGAAAATTAAGCGGATGCAGCCAATTGTTGGCGAAAACTAAGCGGATACGGCCAAGTGACGGTGAAAAATGGCCCGAAAACAGTCCAGCGGCAAGCGGAAACGGCTAACGTTGGGCAAAAGTGACCCGAAAACAGTTCAGCTGGGGGAAATTAAGCGGAAGCAGCCAAGCGTTGGGGAAAACCAAGCGGATACGGCCAAGAGTCGGTGGAAAATGGCCCGAAAACAGTCCAGCGGCAAGCGGAAACGGCTAACGTTGGGACAAAGTGACCCGAAAACAGTTCAGCTGGGGAAAATTAAGCGGATGCAGCCAAGCGTTGGGGAAAACTAAGCGGATCCGGCCCAGAGTCGGTGGAAATTGGCCCGAAAACAGTCCAGCGGCAAGCGGAAGCGGCTAACGTTGGGCAAAAGTGACCCGAAAACAGTTCAGCGGGGGAAAACTAAGCGGATGCGGCCACGCGTTGGGGAAAACTAAGCGGATACGGCCAAGTGTTGGGGAAAAATGGCCCGAAAACAGCCCAGCGGCAAGCGGAAGCGGCTAACGTTGGGGAAAAGTGACCCGAAAACAGTTAAGCGGGGGAAAACTAAGCGGATGCGGGCACGCGTTGGGGAAAACTAAGCGGATGCGGCCAAGTGTCGGTGGAAATTGGCCCGAAAACAGCCCAGCGGCAAGCGGAAGCGGCTAACGTTGGGCAAAAGTGACCCGAAAACAGTTCAGCGGGGGAAAACTAAGCGGATGCGGCCACGCGTTGGGGAAAACTAAGCGGATACGGCCAAGAGTCGGTGGAAATTGGCCCGAAAACAGTCCAGCGGCAAGCGGAAGCGGCTAACGTTGGGCAAAAGTGACCCGAAAACAGTTCAGCGGGGCAAATTTTTGAAATTTTTTTTGAAATTTTTTTGAATTTTTGAAATTTTTGAAGTTTTTTTGGGTTTTTGGACTTTTTTTGAATTTTTGAATTTTTTGAATTTTTTTGAATTTTTTTGAATTTTTTTGAATTTTTTGAATTTTTTTTGAATTTTTGAAATTTTTTTTTTTTTTTTGAATTTATTTGATTTTATAAATTTTTTGAGATTTTTTGAGATTTTTTTGAATATTTTACATGGGTGATTTCGACTTGGGGGATTTTCAGGGGGTGGTAACCCTGGGCGTGGCTAGAGCCTCAAAATGCATATTCCCCTATAGGGGGGCAAGGTTTTCAAAAATGGGTGCCCCCTCATGTACACGCGCGTGGGTGTACATGGCCCCGTCGGTGCCAGCGTGGGTGGAAAATGGCCCGAAAACAGCCCAGCGGCAAGCGGAAGCGGCTAACGTTGGGCAAAACTGACCCGAAAGCAGTATAGCTTGGAAAATTAAGCGGATGCAGCCAATTGTTGGCGAAAACTAAGCGGATACGGCCAAGTGTCGGTGAAAAATGGCCCGAAAACAGTCCAGCGGCAAGCGGAAACGGCTAACGTTGGGCAAAAGTGACCCGAAAACAGTTCAGCTGGGGGAAATTAAGCGGAAGCAGCCAAGCGTTGGGGAAAACCAAGCGGATACGGCCAAGAGTCGGTGGAAAATGGCCCGAAAACAGTCCAGCGGCAAGCGGAAACGGCTAACGTTGGGACAAAGTGACCCGAAAACAGTTCAGCTGGGGAAAATTAAGCGGATGCAGCCAAGCGTTGGGGAAAACTAAGCGGATCCGGCCCAGAGTCGGTGGAAATTGGCCCGAAAACAGTCCAGCGGCAAGCGGAAGCGGCTAACGTTGGGCAAAAGTGACCCGAAAACAGTTCAGCGGGGGAAAACTAAGCGGATGCGGCCACGCGTTGGGGAAAACTAAGCGGATACGGCCAAGTGTTGGGGAAAAATGGCCCGAAAACAGCCCAGCGGCAAGCGGAAGCGGCTAACGTTGGGGAAAAGTGACCCGAAAACAGTTAAGCGGGGAAAAACTAAGCGGATGCGGGCACGCGTTGGGGAAAACTAAGCGGATGCGGCCAAGTGTCGGTGGAAATTGGCCCGAAAACAGCCCAGCGGCAAGCGGAAGCGGCTAACGTTGGGCAAAAGTGACCCGAAAACAGTTCAGCGGGGGAAAACTAAGCGGATGCGGCCACGCGTTGGGGAAAACTAAGCGGATACGGCCAAGAGTCGGTGGAAATTGGCCCGAAAACAGTCCAGCGGCAAGCGGAAGCGGCTAACGTTGGGCAAAAGTGACCCGAAAACAGTTCAGCGGGGCAAATTTTTGAAATTTTTTTTGAAATTTTTTTGAATTTTTGAAATTTTTGAAGTTTTTTTGGGTTTTTGGACTTTTTTTGAATTTTTGAATTTTTTGAATTTTTTTGAATTTTTTTGAATTTTTTTGAATTTTTTGAATTTTTTTTGAATTTTTGAAATTTTTTTTTTTTTTTTAATTTATTTGATTTTATAAATTTTTTGTGATTTTTTGAGATTTTTTTGAATATTTTACATGGGTGATTTCGACTTGGGGGATTTTCAGGGGGTGGTAACCCTGGGCGTGGCTAGAGCCTCAAAATGCATATTCCCCTATAGGGGGGCAAGGTTTTCAAAAATGGGTGCCCCCTCATGTACACGCGCGTGGGTGTACATGGCCCCGTCGGTGCCAGCGTGGGTGGAAAATGGCCCGAAAACAGCCCAGCGGCAAGCGGAAGCGGCTAACGTTGGGCAAAACTGACCCGAAAGCAGTATAGCTTGGAAAATTAAGCGGATGCAGCCAATTGTTGGCGAAAACTAAGCGGATACGGCCAAGTGTCGGTGAAAAATGGCCCGAAAACAGTCCAGCGGCAAGCGGAAACGGCTAACGTTGGGCAAAAGTGACCCGAAAACAGTTCAGCTGGGGGAAATTAAGCGGAAGCAGCCAAGCGTTGGGGAAAACCAAGCGGATACGGCCAAGAGTCGGTGGAAAATGGCCCGAAAACAGTCCAGCGGCAAGCGGAAACGGCTAACGTTGGGACAAAGTGACCCGAAAACAGTTCAGCTGGGGAAAATTAAGCGGATGCAGCCAAGCGTTGGGGAAAACTAAGCGGATCCGGCCCAGAGTCGGTGGAAATTGGCCCGAAAACAGTCCAGCGGCAAGCGGAAGCGGCTAACGTTGGGCAAAAGTGACCCGAAAACAGTTCAGCGGGGGAAAACTAAGCGGATGCGGCCACGCGTTGGGGAAAACTAAGCGGATACGGCCAAGTGTTGGGGAAAAATGGCCCGAAAACAGCCCAGCGGCAAGCGGAAGCGGCTAACGTTGGGGAAAAGTGACCCGAAAACAGTTAAGCGGGGGAAAACTAAGCGGATGCGGCCACGCGTTGGGGAAAACTAAGCGGATGCGGCCAAGTGTCGGTGGAAATAGGCCCGAAAACAGCCCAGCGGCAAGCGGAAGCGGCTAACGTTGGGCAAAAGTGACCCGAAAATGGATCAGCGGGGGAAAACTAAGCGGATGCGGCCACGCGTTGGGGAAAACTAAGCGGATACGGCCAAGAGTCGGTGGAAATTGGCCCGAAAACAGTCCAGCGGCAAGCGGAAGCGGCTAACGTTGGGCAAAACTGACCCGAAAACAGTTCAGCGGGGGAAAACTAAGCGGATGCGGCCACGCGTTGGGGAAAACTAAGCGGATACGGCCAAGAGTCGGTGGAAATTGGCCCGAAAACAGTCCAGCGGCAAGCGGAAGCGGCTAACGTTGGGCAAAAGTGACCCGAAAACAGTTCAGCGGGGGAAAACTAAGCGGATGCGGCCACGCGTTGGGGAAAACTAAGCGGATACGGCCAAGAGTCGGTGGAAATTGGCCCGAAAACAGTCCAGCGGCAAGCGGTAGCGGCTAACGTTGGGCAAAACTGACCCGAAAACAGTTCAGCGGGGGAAAACTAAGCGGATGCGGCCACGCGTTGGGGAAAACTAAGCGGATACGGCCAAGTGTTGGGGAAAAATGGCCCGAAAACAGCCCAGCGGCAAGCGGAACCGGCTAACGTTGGGCAAAAGTGACCCGAAAACAGTTCAGCGGGGGAAAACTAAGCGGATGCGGCCACGCGTTGGGGAAAACTAAGCGGATACGGCCAAGTGTGGGGGAAAAATGGCCCGAAAACAGCCCAGCGGCAAGCGGAAGCCGCTAACGTTGGGCAAAAGTGACCCGAAAACAGTCCAGCGGGGGAAAACTAAGCGGATGCGGCCACGCGTTGGGGAAAACTAAGCGGATACGGCCAAGCGTCGGTGAAAAAGGCCCGAAAACAGTCCAGCGGCACGCCGAAGCGGCTAACGTTGGGCAAAAATGGCCAAAAGCGGTGGAGCAGGGCGGTCTGAATCTATGCATCCACATAAAATGGGGGGTAAACCTGGGGGATTTCCAGGGGGTGGTAACCCTGGGCGTGGCTGGAGACCCAAAATGCATATTCCCCTATAGGGGGGAAGGATTTTTGGAAGAGGCAGCCCCTCATGTACATGCCAAGCGGGGTGTACATGGCCCCTGTGGGTGCCTCCGTCGGTGTAAAATGGCCCGAAAAACAAGATTATGTTACCCGAAGACACGATTATGTTACCGAAAAAACACGGTTGAGCGGGGGCAGTAAGCACGGTTGAGCGGGGGCAAAAAACACGGTTGAGCGGGGCAAAAAACACGGTGCAGCGGGGACAAAAGACACGATTTTGTTACCGAAAAACACGGCCCGTCGGGGGCAAGG
>NW_027601199.1:200000-202500 GCF_964058835.1 Carex rostrata
TCAGGGGGTGGTAACCCTGGGCGTGGCTAGAGCCTCAAAATGCATATTCCCCTATAGGGGGGCAAGGTTTTCAAAAATGGGTGCCCCCTCATGTACACGCGCGTGGGTGTACATGGCCCCGTCGGTGCCAGCGTGGGTGGAAAATGGCCCGAAAACAGCCCAGCGGCAAGCGGAAGCGGCTAACGTTGGGCAAAACTGACCCGAAAGCAGTATAGCTTGGAAAATTAAGCGGATGCAGCCAATTGTTGGCGAAAACTAAGCGGATACGGCCAAGTGACGGTGAAAAATGGCCCGAAAACAGTCCAGCGGCAAGCGGAAACGGCTAACGTTGGGCAAAAGTGACCCGAAAACAGTTCAGCTGGGGGAAATTAAGCGGAAGCAGCCAAGCGTTGGGGAAAACCAAGCGGATACGGCCAAGAGTCGGTGGAAAATGGCCCGAAAACAGTCCAGCGGCAAGCGGAAACGGCTAACGTTGGGACAAAGTGACCCGAAAACAGTTCAGCTGGGGAAAATTAAGCGGATGCAGCCAAGCGTTGGGGAAAACTAAGCGGATCCGGCCCAGAGTCGGTGGAAATTGGCCCGAAAACAGTCCAGCGGCAAGCGGAAGCGGCTAACGTTGGGCAAAAGTGACCCGAAAACAGTTCAGCGGGGGAAAACTAAGCGGATGCGGCCACGCGTTGGGGAAAACTAAGCGGATACGGCCAAGTGTTGGGGAAAAATGGCCCGAAAACAGCCCAGCGGCAAGCGGAAGCGGCTAACGTTGGGGAAAAGTGACCCGAAAACAGTTAAGCGGGGGAAAACTAAGCGGATGCGGGCACGCGTTGGGGAAAACTAAGCGGATGCGGCCAAGTGTCGGTGGAAATTGGCCCGAAAACAGCCCAGCGGCAAGCGGAAGCGGCTAACGTTGGGCAAAAGTGACCCGAAAACAGTTCAGCGGGGGAAAACTAAGCGGATGCGGCCACGCGTTGGGGAAAACTAAGCGGATACGGCCAAGAGTCGGTGGAAATTGGCCCGAAAACAGTCCAGCGGCAAGCGGAAGCGGCTAACGTTGGGCAAAAGTGACCCGAAAACAGTTCAGCGGGGCAAATTTTTGAAATTTTTTTTGAAATTTTTTTGAATTTTTGAAATTTTTGAAGTTTTTTTGGGTTTTTGGACTTTTTTTGAATTTTTGAATTTTTTGAATTTTTTTGAATTTTTTTGAATTTTTTTGAATTTTTTGAATTTTTTTTGAATTTTTGAAATTTTTTTTTTTTTTTTGAATTTATTTGATTTTATAAATTTTTTGTGATTTTTTGAGATTTTTTTGAATATTTTACATGGGTGATTTCGACTTGGGGGATTTTCAGGGGGTGGTAACCCTGGGCGTGGCTAGAGCCTCAAAATGCATATTCCCCTATAGGGGGGCAAGGTTTTCAAAAATGGGTGCCCCCTCATGTACACGCGCGTGGGTGTACATGGCCCCGTCGGTGCCAGCGTGGGTGGAAAATGGCCCGAAAACAGCCCAGCGGCAAGCGGAAGCGGCTAACGTTGGGCAAAACTGACCCGAAAGCAGTATAGCTTGGAAAATTAAGCGGATGCAGCCAATTGTTGGCGAAAACTAAGCGGATACGGCCAAGTGTCGGTGAAAAATGGCCCGAAAACAGTCCAGCGGCAAGCGGAAACGGCTAACGTTGGGCAAAAGTGACCCGAAAACAGTTCAGCTGGGGGAAATTAAGCGGAAGCAGCCAAGCGTTGGGGAAAACCAAGCGGATACGGCCAAGAGTCGGTGGAAAATGGCCCGAAAACAGTCCAGCGGCAAGCGGAAACGGCTAACGTTGGGACAAAGTGACCCGAAAACAGTTCAGCTGGGGAAAATTAAGCGGATGCAGCCAAGCGTTGGGGAAAACTAAGCGGATCCGGCCCAGAGTCGGTGGAAATTGGCCCGAAAACAGTCCAGCGGCAAGCGGAAGCGGCTAACGTTGGGCAAAAGTGACCCGAAAACAGTTCAGCGGGGGAAAACTAAGCGGATGCGGCCACGCGTTGGGGAAAACTAAGCGGATACGGCCAAGTGTTGGGGAAAAATGGCCCGAAAACAGCCCAGCGGCAAGCGGAAGCGGCTAACGTTGGGGAAAAGTGACCCGAAAACAGTTAAGCGGGGGAAAACTAAGCGGATGCGGCCACGCGTTGGGGAAAACTAAGCGGATGCGGCCAAGTGTCGGTGGAAATAGGCCCGAAAACAGCCCAGCGGCAAGCGGAAGCGGCTAACGTTGGGCAAAAGTGACCCGAAAATGGATCAGCGGGGGAAAACTAAGCGGATGCGGCCACGCGTTGGGGAAAACTAAGCGGATACGGCCAAGAGTCGGTGGAAATTGGCCCGAAAACAGTCCAGCGGCAAGCGGAAGCGGCTAACGTTGGGCAAAACTGACCCGAAAACAGTTCAGCGGGGGAAAACTAAGCGGATGCGGCCACGCGTTGGGGAAAACTAAGCGGATACGGCCAAGAGTCGGTGGAAATTGGCCCG
>NW_027601199.1:212500-217500 GCF_964058835.1 Carex rostrata
TTACAACCGTCCAAAGAGCCATTGAAACTCCAGTTTTTCCGGCTTGTAAAAATTCCCACTTTTTTCGGATTGGATGGTTCACACCCGGTGTGGACCATTTCTCAAACTTCCGGATTGTACGCGATCCAAATTATGGATGTAGGCAATACTTTTTTGATATTTTGAAAAAGTTCAAATTTATTAAAAATATAAAATATGAAATCTGCAGTTTGGAAAAAAAATTGGAAGTTTGAAACCTGAAGTTCAACAAAAAAAACGGCGCAAAAATCAGCAAAGCGGGGGCAACTAAGCGGATGCGGCCAGCCGTCAGTGAAAAATGGCCCCAAAACTGAGCGCATGCGGCCAAGCGTCGGTGCAAAATGGCCCGAAAACAGTCCCGTCGGTGCCCCCGTCGGGCTAAAATGACCCGAAAACAGTTCAGCTGGGGAAAATTAAGCGGATCCGGCCAAGAGTCGGTGGAAATTGGCCCGAAAACAGTTCAGCGGGGGAAAACTAAGCGGATGCGGCCACGCGTTGGGGAAAATTAAGCGGATCCGGCCAAGAGTCGGTGGAAATTGGCCCGAAAACAGCCCAGCGGCAAGCGGAAGCGGCTAACGTTGTGGAAAAGTGACCCGAAAACAGTTAAGCGGGGGAAAACTAAGCGGATGCGGCCACGCGTTGGGGAAAACTAAGCGGATACGGCCAAGAGTCGGTGGAAATAGGCCCGAAAACAGTCCAGCGGCAAGCGGAAGCGGCTAACGTTGGGCAAAAGTCACCCGAAAACAGTTCAGCGGGGCAAATTTTTGAAATTTTTTTTGAAATTTTGAAATTTTTTTGAATTTTTGAAATTTTTGAAGTTTTTTTGGGTTTTTGGACTTTTTTTGAATTTTTGAATTTTTTGAATTTTTTTTGAATTTTTTTGAATTTTTTGAATTTTTTTTGAATTTTTGAATTTTTTTTGAATTTATTTGATTTTATAAATTTTTTGTGATTTTTTGAGATTTTTTTGAATATTTTACATGGGTGATTTCGACTTGGGGGATTTTCAGGGGGTGGTAACCCTGGGCGTGGCTAGAGCCTCAAAATGCATATTCCCCTATAGGGGGGCAAGGTTTTCAAAAATGGGTGCCCCCTCATGTACACGCGCGTGGGTGTACATGGCCCCGTCGGTGCCAGCGTGGGTGGAAAATGGCCCGAAAACAGCCCAGCGGCAAGCGGAAGCGGCTAACGTTGGGCAAAACTGACCCGAAAGCAGTATAGCTTGGAAAATTAAGCGGATGCAGCCAATTGTTGGCGAAAACTAAGCGGATACGGCCAAGTGACGGTGAAAAATGGCCTGAAAACAGTCCAGCGGCAAGCGGAAACGGCTAACGTTGGGCAAAAGTGACCCGAAAACAGTTCAGCTGGGGGAAATTAAGCGGAAGCAGCCAAGCGTTGGGGAAAACCAAGCGGATACGGCCAAGAGTCGGTGGAAAATGGCCCGAAAACAGTCCAGCGGCAAGCGGAAACGGCTAACGTTGGGACAAAGTGACCCGAAAACAGTTCAGCTGGGGAAAATTAAGCGGATGCAGCCAAGCGTTGGGGAAAACTAAGCGGATCCGGCCCAGAGTCGGTGGAAATTGGCCCGAAAACAGTCCAGCGGCAAGCGGAAGCGGCTAAGGTTGGGCAAAAGTGACCCGAAAACAGTTCAGCGGGGGAAAACTAAGCGGATGCGGCCACGCGTTGGGGAAAACTAAGCGGATACGGCCAAGTGTTGGGGAAAAATGGCCCGAAAACAGCCCAGCGGCAAGCGGAAGCGGCTAACGTTGGGGAAAAGTGACCCGAAAACAGTTAAGCGGGGGAAAACTAAGCGGATGCGGGCACGCGTTGGGGAAAACTAAGCGGATGCGGCCAAGTGTCGGTGGAAATTGGCCCGAAAACAGCCCAGCGGCAAGCGGAAGCGGCTAACGTTGGGCAAAAGTGACCCGAAAACAGTTCAGCGGGGGAAAACTAAGCGGATGCGGCCACGCGTTGGGGAAAACTAAGCGGATACGGCCAAGAGTCGGTGGAAATTGGCCCGAAAACAGTCCAGCGGCAAGCGGAAGCGGCTAACGTTGGGCAAAAGTGACCCGAAAACAGTTCAGCGGGGCAAATTTTTGAAATTTTTTTTGAAATTTTTTTGAATTTTTGAAATTTTTGAAGTTTTTTTGGGTTTTTGGACTTTTTTTGAATTTTTGAATTTTTTGAATTTTTTTGAATTTTTTTGAATTTTTTTTGAATTTTTTGAATTTTTTTTGAATTTTTGAAATTTTTTTTTTTTTTTTGAATTTATTTGATTTTATAAATTTTTTGTGATTTTTTGAGATTTTTTTGAATATTTTACATGGGTGATTTCGACTTGGGGGATTTTCAGGGGGTGGTAACCCTGGGCGTGGCTAGAGCCTCAAAATGCATATTCCCCTATAGGGGGGCAAGGTTTTCAAAAATGGGTGCCCCCTCATGTACACGCGCGTGGGTGTACATGGCCCCGTCGGTGCCAGCGTGGGTGGAAAATGGCCCGAAAACAGCCCAGCGGCAAGCGGAAGCGGCTAACGTTGGGCAAAACTGACCCGAAAGCAGTATAGCTTGGAAAATTAAGCGGATGCAGCCAATTGTTGGCGAAAACTAAGCGGATACGGCCAAGTGTCGGTGAAAAATGG
The DNA here is from genome assembly GCF_964058835.1 of Carex rostrata. Taxonomy (NCBI): domain Eukaryota; kingdom Viridiplantae; phylum Streptophyta; class Magnoliopsida; order Poales; family Cyperaceae; genus Carex; species Carex rostrata. Next base: position 215,158 of record NW_027601199.1, read on the forward strand.
CCCGAAAACAGTCCAGCGGCAAGCGGAAACGGCTAACGTTGGGCAAAAGTGACCCGAAAACAGTTCAGCTGGGGGAAATTAAGCGGAAGCAGCCAAGCGTTGGGGAAAACCAAGCGGATACGGCCAAGAGTCGGTGGAAAATGGCCCGAAAACAGTCCAGCGGCAAGCGGAAACGGCTAACGTTGGGACAAAGTGACCCGAAAACAGTTCAGCTGGGGAAAATTAAGCGGATGCAGCCAAGCGTTGGGGAAAACTAAGCGGATCCGGCCCAGAGTCGGTGGAAATTGGCCCGAAAACAGTCCAGCGGCAAGCGGAAGCGGCTAACGTTGGGCAAAAGTGACCCGAAAACAGTTCAGCGGGGGAAAACTAAGCGGATGCGGCCACGCGTTGGGGAAAACTAAGCGGATACGGCCAAGTGTTGGGGAAAAATGGCCCGAAAACAGCCCAGCGGCAAGCGGAAGCGGCTAACGTTGGGGAAAAGTGACCCGAAAACAGTTAAGCGGGGGAAAACTAAGCGGATGCGGCCACGCGTTGGGGAAAACTAAGCGGATGCGGCCAAGTGTCGGTGGAAATAGGCCCGAAAACAGCCCAGCGGCAAGCGGAAGCGGCTAACGTTGGGCAAAAGTGACCCGAAAATGGATCAGCGGGGGAAAACTAAGCGGATGCGGCCACGCGTTGGGGAAAACTAAGCGGATACGGCCAAGAGTCGGTGGAAATTGGCCCGAAAACAGTCCAGCGGCAAGCGGAAGCGGCTAACGTTGGGCAAAACTGACCCGAAAACAGTTCAGCGGGGGAAAACTAAGCGGATGCGGCCACGCGTTGGGGAAAACTAAGCGGATACGGCCAAGAGTCGGTGGAAATTGGCCCGAAAACAGTCCAGCGGCAAGCGGAAGCGGCTAACGTTGGGCAAAAGTGACCCGAAAACAGTTCAGCGGGGGAAAACTAAGCGGATGCGGCCACGCGTTGGGGAAAACTAAGCGGATACGGCCAAGAGTCGGTGGAAATTGGCCCGAAAACAGTCCAGCGGCAAGCGGTAGCGGCTAACGTTGGGCAAAACTGACCCGAAAACAGTTCAGCGGGGGAAAACTAAGCGGATGCGGCCACGCGTTGGGGAAAACTAAGCGGATACGGCCAAGTGTTGGGGAAAAATGGCCCGAAAACAGCCCAGCGGCAAGCGGAACCGGCTAACGTTGGGCAAAAGTGACCCGAAAACAGTTCAGCGGGGGAAAACTAAGCGGATGCGGCCACGCGTTGGGGAAAACTAAGCGGATACGGCCAAGTGTGGGGGAAAAATGGCCCGAAAACAGCCCAGCGGCAAGCGGAAGCCGCTAACGTTGGGCAAAAGTGACCCGAAAACAGTCCAGCGGGGGAAAACTAAGCGGATGCGGCCACGCGTTGGGGAAAACTAAGCGGATACGGCCAAGCGTCGGTGAAAAAGGCCCGAAAACAGTCCAGCGGCACGCCGAAGCGGCTAACGTTGGGCAAAAATGGCCAAAAGCGGTGGAGCAGGGCGGTCTGAATCTATGCATCCACATAAAATGGGGGGTAAACCTGGGGGATTTCCAGGGGGTGGTAACCCTGGGCGTGGCTGGAGACCCAAAATGCATATTCCCCTATAGGGGGGAAGGATTTTTGGAAGAGGCAGCCCCTCATGTACATGCCAAGCGGGGTGTACATGGCCCCTGTGGGTGCCTCCGTCGGTGTAAAATGGCCCGAAAAACAAGATTATGTTACCCGAAGACACGATTATGTTACCGAAAAAACACGGTTGAGCGGGGGCAGTAAGCACGGTTGAGCGGGGGCAAAAAACACGGTTGAGCGGGGCAAAAAACACGGTGCAGCGGGGACAAAAGACACGATTTTGTTACCGAAAAACACGGCCCGTCGGGGGCAAGGAACACGAATATGTTACCGAAAAACACGGACCACGCGGGTTGAAATCCCCAGCCGTAGAGCCGGCGAAACACGGTGGGGCAGGGCGTCTAAGCGTGGAGGCGCCCGTAAGACCGATGCGGGTTGAAATCCCCAGCCGTAAAGCCGGCGAAAAGCGGTCGGGCAGGGTGACTCCGCGTGGAGTTTCGCCCGTAAGGCCGATGCGGGTAGCCGCGCGGGTTGAAATCCCCAGCCGTAAAGCCGGCGAAACACGGTTCATTGGGGCGCCTAAGCGTGGAGGCGCCCCGCAGAGACCGAGCGGGTTGAAATCCCCAGCCGTAAAGCCGGCGAAACACGGTTCATTGGGGCGCCTAACCGTGGAGGCGCCCCGCAGAGACCGAGCGGGTTGAAATCCCCAGCCGTAAAGCCGGCGAAACAAGTTCGGGCAGGGCGACTCCGCGTGGAGTTTCG
>NW_027601199.1:227500-230000 GCF_964058835.1 Carex rostrata
CGGATGCGGCCACGCGTTGGGGAAAACTAAGCGGATACGGCCAAGAGTCGGTGGAAATTGGCCCGAAAACAGTCCAGCGGCAAGCGGAAGCGGCTAACGTTGGGCAAAAGTGACCCGAAAACAGTTCAGCGGGGCAAATTTTTGAAATTTTTTTTGAAATTTTTTTGAATTTTTGAAATTTTTGAAGTTTTTTTGGGTTTTTGGACTTTTTTTGAATTTTTGAATTTTTTGAATTTTTTTGAATTTTTTTGAATTTTTTTGAATTTTTTGAATTTTTTTTGAATTTTTGAAATTTTTTTTTTTTTTTTGAATTTATTTGATTTTATAAATTTTTTGTGATTTTTTGAGATTTTTTTGAATATTTTACATGGGTGATTTCGACTTGGGGGATTTTCAGGGGGTGGTAACCCTGGGCGTGGCTAGAGCCTCAAAATGCATATTCCCCTATAGGGGGGCAAGGTTTTCAAAAATGGGTGCCCCCTCATGTACACGCGCGTGGGTGTACATGGCCCCGTCGGTGCCAGCGTGGGTGGAAAATGGCCCGAAAACAGCCCAGCGGCAAGCGGAAGCGGCTAACGTTGGGCAAAACTGACCCGAAAGCAGTATAGCTTGGAAAATTAAGCGGATGCAGCCAATTGTTGGCGAAAACTAAGCGGATACGGCCAAGTGTCGGTGAAAAATGGCCCGAAAACAGTCCAGCGGCAAGCGGAAACGGCTAACGTTGGGCAAAAGTGACCCGAAAACAGTTCAGCTGGGGGAAATTAAGCGGAAGCAGCCAAGCGTTGGGGAAAACCAAGCGGATACGGCCAAGAGTCGGTGGAAAATGGCCCGAAAACAGTCCAGCGGCAAGCGGAAACGGCTAACGTTGGGACAAAGTGACCCGAAAACAGTTCAGCTGGGGAAAATTAAGCGGATGCAGCCAAGCGTTGGGGAAAACTAAGCGGATCCGGCCCAGAGTCGGTGGAAATTGGCCCGAAAACAGTCCAGCGGCAAGCGGAAGCGGCTAACGTTGGGCAAAAGTGACCCGAAAACAGTTCAGCGGGGGAAAACTAAGCGGATGCGGCCACGCGTTGGGGAAAACTAAGCGGATACGGCCAAGTGTTGGGGAAAAATGGCCCGAAAACAGCCCAGCGGCAAGCGGAAGCGGCTAACGTTGGGGAAAAGTGACCCGAAAACAGTTAAGCGGGGGAAAACTAAGCGGATGCGGCCACGCGTTGGGGAAAACTAAGCGGATGCGGCCAAGTGTCGGTGGAAATAGGCCCGAAAACAGCCCAGCGGCAAGCGGAAGCGGCTAACGTTGGGCAAAAGTGACCCGAAAATGGATCAGCGGGGGAAAACTAAGCGGATGCGGCCACGCGTTGGGGAAAACTAAGCGGATACGGCCAAGAGTCGGTGGAAATTGGCCCGAAAACAGTTCAGCGACCAGCGGAAGCGGCTAACGTTGGGCAAAACTGACCCGAAAACAGTTCAGCGGGGGAAAACTAAGCGGATGCGGCCACGCGTTGGGGAAAACTAAGCGGATACGGCCAAGAGTCGGTGGAAATTGGCCCGAAAACAGTCCAGCGGCAAGCGGAAGCGGCTAACGTTGGGCAAAAGTGACCCGAAAACAGTTCAGCGGGGGAAAACTAAGCGGATGCGGCCACGCGTTGGGGAAAACTAAGCGGATACGGCCAAGAGTCGGTGGAAATTGGCCCGAAAACAGTCCAGCGGCAAGTGGTAGCGGCTAACGTTGGGCAAAACTGACCCGAAAACAGTTCAGCGGGGGAAAACTAAGCGGATGCGGCCACGCGTTGGGGAAAACTAAGCGGATACGGCCAAGTGTTGGGGAAAAATGGCCCGAAAACAGCCCAGCGGCAAGCGGAACCGGCTAACGTTGGGCAAAAGTGACCCGAAAACAGTTCAGCGGGGGAAAACTAAGCGGATGCGGCCACGCGTTGGGGAAAACTAAGCGGATACGGCCAAGTGTGGGGGAAAAATGGCCCGAAAACAGCCCAGCGGCAAGCGGAAGCCGCTAACGTTGGGCAAAAGTGACCCGAAAACAGTCCAGCGGGGGAAAACTAAGCGGATGCGGCCACGCGTTGGGGAAAACTAAGCGGATACGGCCAAGCGTCGGTGAAAAAGGCCCGAAAACAGTCCAGCGGCACGCCGAAGCGGCTAACGTTGGGCAAAAATGGCCAAAAGCGGTGGAGCAGGGCGGTCTGAATCTATGCATCCACATAAAATGGGGGGTAAACCTGGGGGATTTCCAGGGGGTGGTAACCCTGGGCGTGGCTGGAGACCCAAAATGCATATTCCCCTATAGGGGGGAAGGATTTTTGGAAGAGGCAGCCCCTCATGTACATGCCAAGCGGGGTGTACATGGCCCCTGTGGGTGCCTCCGTCGGTGTAAAATGGCCCGAAAAACAAGATTATGTTACCCGAAGACACGATTATGTTACCGAAAAAACACGGTTGAGCGGGGGCAGTAAGCACGGTTGAGCGGGGGCAAAAAACACGGTTG
>NW_027601199.1:240000-242500 GCF_964058835.1 Carex rostrata
CGAAAACAGTTCAGCGGGGCAAATTTTTGAAATTTTTTTTGAAATTTTGAAATTTTTTTGAATTTTTGAAATTTTTGAAGTTTTTTTGGGTTTTTGGACTTTTTTTGAATTTTTGAATTTTTTGAATTTTTTTGAATTTTTTTGAATTTTTTGAATTTTTTTTGAATTTTTGAATTTTTGAATTTTTTTTGAATTTATTTGATTTTATAAATTTTTTGTGATTTTTTGAGATTTTTTTGAATATTTTACATGGGTGATTTCGACTTGGGGGATTTTCAGGGGGTGGTAACCCTGGGCGTGGCTAGAGCCTCAAAATGCATATTCCCCTATAGGGGGGCAAGGTTTTCAAAAATGGGTGCCCCCTCATGTACACGCGCGTGGGTGTACATGGCCCCGTCGGTGCCAGCGTGGGTGGAAAATGGCCCGAAAACAGCCCAGCGGCAAGCGGAAGCGGCTAACGTTGGGCAAAACTGACCCGAAAGCAGTATAGCTTGGAAAATTAAGCGGATGCAGCCAATTGTTGGCGAAAACTAAGCGGATACGGCCAAGTGACGGTGAAAAATGGCCCGAAAACAGTCCAGCGGCAAGCGGAAACGGCTAACGTTGGGCAAAAGTGACCCGAAAACAGTTCAGCTGGGGGAAATTAAGCGGAAGCAGCCAAGCGTTGGGGAAAACCAAGCGGATACGGCCAAGAGTCGGTGGAAAATGGCCCGAAAACAGTCCAGCGGCAAGCGGAAACGGCTAACGTTGGGACAAAGTGACCCGAAAACAGTTCAGCTGGGGAAAATTAAGCGGATGCAGCCAAGCGTTGGGGAAAACTAAGCGGATCCGGCCCAGAGTCGGTGGAAATTGGCCCGAAAACAGTCCAGCGGCAAGCGGAAGCGGCTAACGTTGGGCAAAAGTGACCCGAAAACAGTTCAGCGGGGGAAAACTAAGCGGATGCGGCCACGCGTTGGGGAAAACTAAGCGGATACGGCCAAGTGTTGGGGAAAAATGGCCCGAAAACTGCCCAGCGGCAAGCGGAAGCGGCTAACGTTGGGGAAAAGTGACCCGAAAACAGTTAAGCGGGGGAAAACTAAGCGGATGCGGGCACGCGTTGGGGAAAACTAAGCGGATGCGGCCAAGTGTCGGTGGAAATTGGCCCGAAAACAGCCCAGCGGCAAGCGGAAGCGGCTAACGTTGGGCAAAAGTGACCCGAAAACAGTTCAGCGGGGGAAAACTAAGCGGATGCGGCCACGCGTTGGGGAAAACTAAGCGGATACGGCCAAGAGTCGGTGGAAATTGGCCCGAAAACAGTCCAGCGGCAAGCGGAAGCGGCTAACGTTGGGCAAAAGTGACCCGAAAACAGTTCAGCGGGGCAAATTTTTGAAAATTTTTTTGAAATTTTTTTGAATTTTTGAAATTTTTGAAGTTTTTTTGGGTTTTTGGACTTTTTTTGAATTTTTGAATTTTTTGAATTTTTTTGAATTTTTTTGAATTTTTTTGAATTTTTTGAATTTTTTTTGAATTTTTGAAATTTTTTTTTTTTTTTTGAATTTATTTGATTTTATAAATTTTTTGTGATTTTTTGAGATTTTTTTGAATATTTTACATGGGTGATTTCGACTTGGGGGATTTTCAGGGGGTGGTAACCCTGGGCGTGGCTAGAGCCTCAAAATGCATATTCCCCTATAGGGGGGCAAGGTTTTCAAAAATGGGTGCCCCCTCATGTACACGCGCGTGGGTGTACATGGCCCCGTCGGTGCCAGCGTGGGTGGAAAATGGCCCGAAAACAGCCCAGCGGCAAGCGGAAGCGGCTAACGTTGGGCAAAACTGACCCGAAAGCAGTATAGCTTGGAAAATTAAGCGGATGCAGCCAATTGTTGGCGAAAACTAAGCGGATACGGCCAAGTGACGGTGAAAAATGGCCCGAAAACAGTCCAGCGGCAAGCGGAAACGGCTAACGTTGGGCAAAAGTGACCCGAAAACAGTTCAGCTGGGGGAAATTAAGCGGAAGCAGCCAAGCGTTGGGGAAAACCAAGCAGATACGGCCAAGAGTCGGTGGAAAATGGCCCGAAAACAGTCCAGCGGCAAGCGGAAACGGCTAACGTTGGGACAAAGTGACCCGAAAACAGTTCAGCTGGGGAAAATTAAGCGGATGCAGCCAAGCGTTGGGGAAAACTAAGCGGATCCGGCCCAGAGTCGGTGGAAATTGGCCCGAAAACAGTCCAGCGGCAAGCGGAAGCGGCTAACGTTGGGCAAAAGTGACCCGAAAACAGTTCAGCGGGGGAAAACTAAGCGGATGCGGCCACGCGTTGGGGAAAACTAAGCGGATACGGCCAAGTGTTGGGGAAAAATGGCCCGAAAACAGCCCAGCGGCAAGCGGAAGCGGCTAACGTTGGGGAAAAGTGACCCGAAAATGGATCAGCGGGGGAAAACTAAGCGGATGCGGCCACGCGTTGGGGAAAACTAAGCGGATACGGCCAAGAGTCGGTGGAAATTGGCCCGAAAACAGTCCAGC
>NW_027601199.1:252500-257500 GCF_964058835.1 Carex rostrata
TGGATGTAGGCAAAAATTCAAATTTATTAAAAATATAAAATATGAAGTTTGGAGTTTGGAAAAAGAAAATTGGGTTGGACAATTTCGGATCTTATGCAAGTGGGTTGGACAATTTTTGATCCAAATGAATTACAACCGTCCAAAGAGCCATTGAAACTCCAGTTTTTCCGGCTTGTAAAAATTCCCACTTTTTTCGGATTGGATGGTTCACACCCGGTGTGGACCATTTCTCAAACTTCCGGATTGTACGCGATCCAAATTATGGATGTAGGCAATACTTTTTTGATATTTTGAAAAAGTTCAAATTTATTAAAAATATAAAATATGAAATCTGCAGTTTGGAAAAAAAATTGGAAGTTTGAAACCTGAAGTTCAACAAAAAAAACGGCGCAAAAATCAGCAAAGCGGGGGCAACTAAGCGGATGCGGCCAGCCGTCAGTGAAAAATGGCCCCAAAACTGAGCGCATGCGGCCAAGCGTCGGTGCAAAATGGCCCGAAAACAGTCCCGTCGGTGCCCCCGTCGGGCTAAAATGACCCGAAAACAGTTCAGCTGGGGAAAATTAAGCGGATCCGGCCAAGAGTCGGTGGAAATTGGCCCGAAAACAGCCCAGCGGCAAGCGGAAGCGGCTAACGTTGGGGAAAAGTGACACGAAAACAGTTAAGCGGGGGAAAACTAAGCGGATGCGGCCACGCGTTGGGGAAAACAAAGCGGATCTGGCCCAGAGTCGGTGGAAATTGGCCCGAAAACAGTCCAGCGGCAAGCGGAAGCGGCTAACGTTGGGAAAAAGTGACCCGAAAACAGTTCAGCGGGGGAAAACTAAGCGGATGCGGCCACGCGTTGGGGAAAATTAAGCGGATCCGGCCAAGAGTCGGTGGAAATTGGCCCGAAAACAGCCCAGCGGCAAGCGGAAGCGGCTAACGTTGTGGAAAAGTGACCCGAAAACAGTTAAGCGGGGGAAAACTAAGCGGATGCGGCCACGCGTTGGGGAAAACTAAGCGGATACGGCCAAGAGTCGGTGGAAATAGGCCCGAAAACAGTCCAGCGGCAAGCGGAAGCGGCTAACGTTGGGCAAAAGTCACCCGAAAACAGTTCAGCGGGGCAAATTTTTGAAATTTTTTTTGAAATTTTGAAATTTTTTTGAATTTTTGAAATTTTTGAAGTTTTTTTGGGTTTTTGGACTTTTTTTGAATTTTTGAATTTTTTGAATTTTTTTGAATTTTTTTGAATTTTTTGAATTTTTTTTGAATTTTTGAATTTTTGAATTTTTTTTGAATTTATTTGATTTTATAAATTTTTTGTGATTTTTTGAGATTTTTTTGAATATTTTACATGGGTGATTTCGACTTGGGGGATTTTCAGGGGGTGGTAACCCTGGGCGTGGCTAGAGCCTCAAAATGCATATTCCCCTATAGGGGGGCAAGGTTTTCAAAAATGGGTGCCCCCTCATGTACACGCGCGTGGGTGTACATGGCCCCGTCGGTGCCAGCGTGGGTGGAAAATGGCCCGAAAACAGCCCAGCGGCAAGCGGAAGCGGCTAACGTTGGGCAAAACTGACCCGAAAGCAGTATAGCTTGGAAAATTAAGCGGATGCAGCCAATTGTTGGCGAAAACTAAGCGGATACGGCCAAGTGACGGTGAAAAATGGCCCGAAAACAGTCCAGCGGCAAGCGGAAACGGCTAACGTTGGGCAAAAGTGACCCGAAAACAGTTCAGCTGGGGGAAATTAAGCGGAAGCAGCCAAGCGTTGGGGAAAACCAAGCGGATACGGCCAAGAGTCGGTGGAAAATGGCCCGAAAACAGTCCAGCGGCAAGCGGAAACGGCTAACGTTGGGACAAAGTGACCCGAAAACAGTTCAGCTGGGGAAAATTAAGCGGATGCAGCCAAGCGTTGGGGAAAACTAAGCGGATCCGGCCCAGAGTCGGTGGAAATTGGCCCGAAAACAGTCCAGCGGCAAGCGGAAGCGGCTAACGTTGGGCAAAAGTGACCCGAAAACAGTTCAGCGGGGGAAAACTAAGCGGATGCGGCCACGCGTTGGGGAAAACTAAGCGGATACGGCCAAGTGTTGGGGAAAAATGGCCCGAAAACAGCCCAGCGGCAAGCGGAAGCGGCTAACGTTGGGGAAAAGTGACCCGAAAACAGTTAAGCGGGGGAAAACTAAGCGGATGCGGGCACGCGTTGGGGAAAACTAAGCGGATGCGGCCAAGTGTCGGTGGAAATTGGCCCGAAAACAGCCCAGCGGCAAGCGGAAGCGGCTAACATTGGGCAAAAGTGACCCGAAAACAGTTCAGCGGGGGAAAACTAAGCGGATGCGGCCACGCGTTGGGGAAAACTAAGCGGATACGGCCAAGAGTCGGTGGAAATTGGCCCGAAAACAGTCCAGCGGCAAGCGGAAGCGGCTAACGTTGGGCAAAAGTGACCCGAAAACAGTTCAGCGGGGCAAATTTTTGAAATTTTTTTTGAAATTTTTTTGAATTTTTGAAATTTTTGAAGTTTTTTTGGGTTTTTGGACTTTTTTTGAATTTTTGAATTTTTTGAATTTTTTTGAATTTTTTTGAATTTTTTGAATTTTTTTTGAATTTTTGAAATTTTTTTTTTTTTTGAATTTATTTGATTTTATAAATTTTTTGTGATTTTTTGAGATTTTTTTGAATATTTTACATGGGTGATTTCGACTTGGGGGATTTTCAGGGGGTGGTAACCCTGGGCGTGGCTAGAGCCTCAAAATGCATATTCCCCTATAGGGGGGCAAGGTTTTCAAAAATGGGTGACCCCTCATGTACACGCGCGTGGGTGTACATGGCCCCGTCGGTGCCAGCGTGGGTGGAAAATGGCCCGAAAACAGCCCAGCGGCAAGCGGAAGCGGCTAACGTTGGGCAAAACTGACCCGAAAGCAGTATAGCTTGGAAAATTAAGCGGATGCAGCCAATTGTTGGCGAAAACTAAGCGGATACGGCCAAGTGTCGGTGAAAAATGGCCCGAAAACAGTCCAGCGGCAAGCGGAAACGGCTAACGTTGGGCAAAAGTGACCCGAAAACAGTTCAGCTGGGGGAAATTAAGCGGAAGCAGCCAAGCGTTGGGGAAAACCAAGCGGATACGGCCAAGAGTCGGTGGAAAATGGCCCGAAAACAGTCCAGCGGCAAGCGGAAACGGCTAACGTTGGGACAAAGTGACCCGAAAACAGTTCAGCTGGGGAAAATTAAGCGGATGCAGCCAAGCGTTGGGGAAAACTAAGCGGATCCGGCCCAGAGTCGGTGGAAATTGGCCCGAAAACAGTCCAGCGGCAAGCGGAAGCGGCTAACGTTGGGCAAAAGTGACCCGAAAACAGTTCAGCGGGGGAAAACTAAGCGGATGCGGCCACGCGTTGGGGAAAACTAAGCGGATACGGCCAAGTGTTGGGGAAAAATGGCCCGAAAACAGCCCAGCGGCAAGCGGAAGCGGCTAACGTTGGGGAAAAGTGACCCGAAAACAGTTAAGCGGGGGAAAACTAAGCGGATGCGGCCACGCGTTGGGGAAAACTAAGCGGATGCGGCCAAGTGTCGGTGGAAATAGGCCCGAAAACAGCCCAGCGGCAAGCGGAAGCGGCTAACGTTGGGCAAAAGTGACCCGAAAATGGATCAGCGGGGGAAAACTAAGCGGATGCGGCCACGCGTTGGGGAAAACTAAGCGGATACGGCCAAGAGTCGGTGGAAATTGGCCCGAAAACAGTCCAGCGGCAAGCGGAAGCGGCTAACGTTGGGCAAAACTGACCCGAAAACAGTTCAGCGGGGGAAAACTAAGCGGATGCGGCCACGCGTTGGGGAAAACTAAGCGGATACGGCCAAGAGTCGGTGGAAATTGGCCCGAAAACAGTCCAGCGGCAAGCGGAAGCGGCTAACGTTGGGCAAAAGTGACCCGAAAACAGTTCAGCGGGGGAAAACTAAGCGGATGCGGCCACGCGTTGGGGAAAACTAAGCGGATACGGCCAAGAGTCGGTGGAAATTGGCCCGAAAACAGTCCAGCGGCAAGCGGTAGCGGCTAACGTTGGGCAAAACTGACCCGAAAACAGTTCAGCGGGGGAAAACTAAGCGGATGCGGCCACGCGTTGGGGAAAACTAAGCGGATACGGCCAAGTGTTGGGGAAAAATGGCCCGAAAACAGCCCAGCGGCAAGCGGAACCGGCTAACGTTGGGCAAAAGTGACCCGAAAACAGTTCAGCGGGGGAAAACTAAGCGGATGCGGCCACGCGTTGGGGAAAACTAAGCGGATACGGCCAAGTGTGGGGGAAAAATGGCCCGAAAACAGCCCAGCGGCAAGCGGAAGCCGCTAACGTTGGGCAAAAGTGACCCGAAAACAGTCCAGCGGGGGAAAACTAAGCGGATGCGGCCACGCGTTGGGGAAAACTAAGCGGATACGGCCAAGCGTCGGTGAAAAAGGCCCGAAAACAGTCCAGCGGCACGCCGAAGCGGCTAACGTTGGGCAAAAATGGCCAAAAGCGGTGGAGCAGGGCGGTCTGAATCTATGCATCCACATAAAATGGGGGGTAAACCTGGGGGATTTCCAGGGGGTGGTAACCCTGGGCGTGGCTGGAGACCCAAAATGCATATTCCCCTATAGGGGGGAAGGATTTTTGGAAGAGGCAGCCCCTCATGTACATGCCAAGCGGGGTGTACATGGCCCCTGTGGGTGCCTCCGTCGGTGTAAAATGGCCCGAAAAACAAGATTATGTTACCCGAAGACACGATTATGTTACCGAAAAAACACGGTTGAGCGGGGGCAGTAAGCACGGTTGAGCGGGGGCAAAAAACACGGTTGAGCGGGGCAAAAAACACGGTGCAGCGGGGACAAAAGACACGATTTTGTTACCGAAAAACACGGCCCGTCGGGGGCAAGGAACACGAATATGTTACCGAAAAACACGGACCACGCGGGTTGAAATCCCCAGCCGTAGAGCCGGCGAAACACGGTGGGGCAGGGCGTCTAAGCGTGGAGGCGCCCGTAAGACCGATGCGGGTTGAAATC
>NW_027601199.1:267500-272500 GCF_964058835.1 Carex rostrata
AAACTAAGCGGATGCGGCCACGCGTTGGGGAAAATTAAGCGGATCCGGCCAAGAGTCGGTGGAAATTGGCCCGAAAACAGCCCAGCGGCAAGCGGAAGCGGCTAACGTTGTGGAAAAGTGACCCGAAAACAGTTAAGCGGGGGAAAACTAAGCGGATGCGGCCACGCGTTGGGGAAAACTAAGCGGATACGGCCAAGAGTCGGTGGAAATAGGCCCGAAAACAGTCCAGCGGCAAGCGGAAGCGGCTAACGTTGGGCAAAAGTCACCCGAAAACAGTTCAGCGGGGCAAATTTTTGAAATTTTTTTTGAAATTTTGAAATTTTTTTGAATTTTTGAAATTTTTGAAGTTTTTTTGGGTTTTTGGACTTTTTTTGAATTTTTGAATTTTTTGAATTTTTTTGAATTTTTTTGAATTTTTTGAATTTTTTTTGAATTTTTGAATTTTTGAATTTTTTTTGAATTTATTTGATTTTATAAATTTTTTGTGATTTTTTGAGATTTTTTTGAATATTTTACATGGGTGATTTCGACTTGGGGGATTTTCAGGGGGTGGTAACCCTGGGCGTGGCTAGAGCCTCAAAATGCATATTCCCCTATAGGGGGGCAAGGTTTTCAAAAATGGGTGCCCCCTCATGTACACGCGCGTGGGTGTACATGGCCCCGTCGGTGCCAGCGTGGGTGGAAAATGGCCCGAAAACAGCCCAGCGGCAAGCGGAAGCGGCTAACGTTGGGCAAAACTGACCCGAAAGCAGTATAGCTTGGAAAATTAAGCGGATGCAGCCAATTGTTGGCGAAAACTAAGCGGATACGGCCAAGTGACGGTGAAAAATGGCCCGAAAACAGTCCAGCGGCAAGCGGAAACGGCTAACGTTGGGCAAAAGTGACCCGAAAACAGTTCAGCTGGGGGAAATTAAGCGGAAGCAGCCAAGCGTTGGGGAAAACCAAGCGGATACGGCCAAGAGTCGGTGGAAAATGGCCCGAAAACAGTCCAGCGGCAAGCGGAAACGGCTAACGTTGGGACAAAGTGACCCGAAAACAGTTCAGCTGGGGAAAATTAAGCGGATGCAGCCAAGCGTTGGGGAAAACTAAGCGGATCTGGCCCAGAGTCGGTGGAAATTGGGCCGAAAACAGTCCAGCGGCAAGCGGAAGCGGCTAACGTTGGGCAAAAGTGACCCGAAAACAGTTCAGCGGGGGAAAACTAAGCGGATGCGGCCACGCGTTGGGGAAAACTAAGCGGATACGGCCAAGTGTTGGGGAAAAATGGCCCGAAAACAGCCCAGCGGCAAGCGGAAGCGGCTAACGTTGGGGAAAAGTGACCCGAAAACAGTTAAGCGGGGGAAAACTAAGCGGATGCGGGCACGCGTTGGGGAAAACTAAGCGGATGCGGCCAAGTGTCGGTGGAAATTGGCCCGAAAACAGCCCAGCGGCAAGCGGAAGCGGCTAACGTTGGGCAAAAGTGACCCGAAAACAGTTCAGCGGGGGAAAACTAAGCGGATGCGGCCACGCGTTGGGGAAAACTAAGCGGATACGGCCAAGAGTCGGTGGAAATTGGCCCGAAAACAGTCCAGCGGCAAGCGGAAGCGGCTAACGTTGGGCAAAAGTGACCCGAAAACAGTTCAGCGGGGCAAATTTTTGAAATTTTTTTTGAAATTTTTTTGAATTTTTGAAATTTTTGAAGTTTTTTGGGTTTTTGGACTTTTTTTGAATTTTTGAATTTTTTGAATTTTTTTGAATTTTTTTGAATTTTTTTGAATTTTTTGAATTTTTTTTGAATTTTTGAAATTTTTTTTTTTTTTTTGAATTTATTTGATTTTATAAATTTTTTGTGATTTTTTGAGATTTTTTTGAATATTTTACATGGGTGATTTCGACTTGGGGGATTTTCAGGGGGTGGTAACCCTGGGCGTGGCTAGAGCCTCAAAATGCATATTCCCCTATAGGGGGGCAAGGTTTTCAAAAATGGGTGCCCCCTCATGTACACGCGCGTGGGTGTACATGGCTCCGTCGGTGCCAGCGTGGGTGGAAAATGGCCCGAAAACAGCCCAGCGGCAAGCGGAAGCGGCTAACGTTGGGCAAAACTGACCCGAAAGCAGTATAGCTTGGAAAATTAAGCGGATGCAGCCAATTGTTGGCGAAAACTAAGCGGATACGGCCAAGTTTCGGTGAAAAATGGCCCGAAAACAGTCCAGCGGCAAGCGGAAACGGCTAACGTTGGGCAAAAGTGACCCGAAAACAGTTCAGCTGGGGGAAATTAAGCGGAAGCAGCCAAGCGTTGGGGAAAACCAAGCGGATACGGCCAAGAGTCGGTGGAAAATGGCCCGAAAACAGTCCAGCGGCAAGCGGAAACGGCTAACGTTGGGACAAAGTGACCCGAAAACAGTTCAGCTGGGGAAAATTAAGCGGATGCAGCCAAGCGTTGGGGAAAACTAAGCGGATCCGGCCCAGAGTCGGTGGAAATTGGCCCGAAAACAGTCCAGCGGCAAGCGGAAGCGGCTAACGTTGGGCAAAAGTGACCCGAAAACAGTTCAGCGGGGGAAAACTAAGCGGATGCGGCCACGCGTTGGGGAAAACTAAGCGGATACGGCCAAGTGTTGGGGAAAAATGGCCCGAAAACAGCCCAGCGGCAAGCGGAAGCGGCTAACGTTGGGGAAAAGTGACCCGAAAACAGTTAAGCGGGGGAAAACTAAGCGGATGCGGCCACGCGTTGGGGAAAACTAAGCGGATGCGGCCAAGTGTCGGTGGAAATAGGCCCGAAAACAGCCCAGCGGCAAGCGGAAGCGGCTAACGTTGGGCAAAAGTGACCCGAAAATGGATCAGCGGGGGAAAACTAAGCGGATGCGGCCACGCGTTGGGGAAAACTAAGCGGATACGGCCAAGAGTCGGTGGAAATTGGCCCGAAAACAGTCCAGCGGCAAGCGGAAGCGGCTAACGTTGGGCAAAACTGACCCGAAAACAGTTCAGCGGGGGAAAACTAAGCGGATGCGGCCACGCGTTGGGGAAAACTAAGCGGATACGGCCAAGAGTCGGTGGAAATTGGCCCGAAAACAGTCCAGCGGCAAGCGGAAGCGGCTAACGTTGGGCAAAAGTGACCCGAAAACAGTTCAGCGGGGGAAAACTAAGCGGATGCGGCCACGCGTTGGGGAAAACTAAGCGGATGCGGCCAAGTGTCGGTGGAAATAGGCCCGAAAACAGCCCAGCGGCAAGCGGAAGCGGCTAACGTTGGGCAAAAGTGACCCGAAAATGGATCAGCGGGGGAAAACTAAGCGGATGCGGCCACGCGTTGGGGAAAACTAAGCGGATACGGCCAAGAGTCGGTGGAAATTGGCCCGAAAACAGTCCAGCGGCAAGCGGAAGCGGCTAACGTTGGGCAAAACTGACCCGAAAACAGTTCAGCGGGGGAAAACTAAGCGGATGCGGCCACGCGTTGGGGAAAACTAAGCGGATACGGCCAAGAGTCGGTGGAAATTGGCCCGAAAACAGTCCAGCGGCAAGCGGAAGCGGCTAACGTTGGGCAAAAGTGACCCGAAAACAGTTCAGCGGGGGAAAACTAAGCGGATGCGGCCACGCGTTGGGGAAAACTAAGCGGATACGGCCAAGAGTCGGTGGAAATTGGCCCGAAAACAATCCAGCGGCAAGCGGTAGCGGCTAACGTTGGGCAAAACTGACCCGAAAACAGTTCAGCGGGGCAAAACTAAGCGGATGCGGCCACGCGTTGGGGAAAACTAAGCGGATACGGCCAAGTGTTGGGGAAAAATGGCCCGAAAACAGCCCAGCGGCAAGCGGAACCGGCTAACGTTGGGCAAAAGTGACCCGAAAACAGTTCAGCGGGGGAAAACTAAGCGGATGCGGCCACGCGTTGGGGAAAACTAAGCGGATACGGCCAAGTGTGGGGGAAAAATGGCCCGAAAACAGCCCAGCGGCAAGCGGAAGCCGCTAACGTTGGGCAAAAGTGACCCGAAAACAGTCCAGCGGGGGAAAACTAAGCGGATGCGGCCACGCGTTGGGGAAAACTAAGCGGATACGGCCAAGCGTCGGTGAAAAAGGCCCGAAAACAGTCCAGCGGCACGCCGAAGCGGCTAACGTTGGGCAAAAATGGCCAAAAGCGGTGGAGCAGGGCGGTCTGAATCTATGCATCCACATAAAATGGGGGGTAAACCTGGGGGATTTCCAGGGGGTGGTAACCCTGGGCGTGGCTGGAGACCCAAAATGCATATTCCCCTATAGGGGGGAAGGATTTTTGGAAGAGGCAGCCCCTCATGTACATGCCAAGCGGGGTGTACATGGCCCCTGTGGGTGCCTCCGTCGGTGTAAAATGGCCCGAAAAACAAGATTATGTTACCCGAAGACACGATTATGTTACCGAAAAAACACGGTTGAGCGGGGGCAGTAAGCACGGTTGAGCGGGGGCAAAAAACACGGTTGAGCGGGGCAAAAAACACGGTGCAGCGGGGACAAAAGACACGATTTTGTTACCGAAAAACACGGCCCGTCGGGGGCAAGGAACACGAATATGTTACCGAAAAACACGGACCACGCGGGTTGAAATCCCCAGCCGTAGAGCCGGCGAAACATTGTGGGGCAGGGCGTCTAAGCGTGGAGGCGCCCGTAAGACCGATGCGGGTTGAAATCCCCAGCCGTAAAGCCGGCGAAAAGCGGTCGGGCAGGGTGACTCCGCGTGGAGTTTCGCCCGTAAGGCCGATGCGGGTAGCCGCGCGGGTTGAAATCCCCAGCCGTAAAGCCGGCGAAACACGGTTCATTGGGGCGCCTAAGCGTGGAGGCGCCCCGCAGAGACCGAGCGGGTTGAAATCCCCAGCCGTAAAGCCGGCGAAACACGGTTCATTGGGGCGCCTAACCGTGGAGGCGCCCCGCAGAGACCGAGCGGGTTGAAATCCCCAGCCGTAAAGCCGGCGAAACAAGTTCGGGCAGGGCGACTCCGCGTGGAGTTTCGCCCGTAAGACCGATGCGGGTAGCCGCGCGGGTTGAAATCCCCAGCCGTAAAG
>NW_027601199.1:282500-290000 GCF_964058835.1 Carex rostrata
CCAGCGGCAAGCGGAAACGGCTAACGTTGGGCAAAAGTGACCCGAAAACAGTTCAGCTGGGGGAAATTAAGCGGAAGCAGCCAAGCGTTGGGGAAAACCAAGCGGATACGGCCAAGAGTCGGTGGAAAATGGCCCGAAAACAGTCCAGCGGCAAGCGGAAACGGCTAACGTTGGGACAAAGTGACCCGAAAACAGTTCAGCTGGGGAAAATTAAGCGGATGCAGCCAAGCGTTGGGGAAAACTAAGCGGATCCGGCCCAGAGTCGGTGGAAATTGGCCCGAAAACAGTCCAGCGGCAAGCGGAAGCGGCTAACGTTGGGCAAAAGTGACCCGAAAACAGTTCAGCGGGGGAAAACTAAGCGGATGCGGCCACGCGTTGGGGAAAACTAAGCGGATACGGCCAAGTGTTGGGGAAAAATGGCCCGAAAACAGCCCAGCGGCAAGCGGAAGCGGCTAACGTTGGGGAAAAGTGACCCGAAAACAGTTAAGCGGGGGAAAACTAAGCGGATGCGGGCACGCGTTGGGGAAAACTAAGCGGATGCGGCCAAGTGTCGGTGGAAATTGGCCCGAAAACAGCCCAGCGGCAAGCGGAAGCGGCTAACGTTGGGCAAAAGTGACCCGAAAACAGTTCAGCGGGGGAAAACTAAGCGGATGCGGCCACGCGTTGGGGAAAACTAAGCGGATACGGCCAAGAGTCGGTGGAAATTGGCCCGAAAACAGTCCAGCGGCAAGCGGAAGCGGCTAACGTTGGGCAAAAGTGACCCGAAAACAGTTCAGCGGGGCAAATTTTTGAAATTTTTTTTGAAATTTTTTTGAATTTTTGAAATTTTTGAAATTTTTGAAGTTTTTTTGGGTTTTTGGACTTTTTTTGAATTTTTGAATTTTTTGAATTTTTTTGAATTTTTTTGAATTTTTTTGAATTTTTTGAATTTTTTTTGAATTTTTGAAATTTTTTTTTTTTTTTTGAATTTATTTGATTTTATAAATTTTTTGTGATTTTTTGAGATTTTTTTGAATATTTTACATGGGTGATTTCGACTTGGGGGATTTTCAGGGGGTGGTAACCCTGGGCGTGGCTAGAGCCTCAAAATGCATATTCCCCTATAGGGGGGCAAGGTTTTCAAAAATGGGTGCCCCCTCATGTACACGCGCGTGGGTGTACATGGCCCCGTCGGTGCCAGCGTGGGTGGAAAATGGCCCGAAAACAGCCCAGCGGCAAGCGGAAGCGGCTAACGTTGGGCAAAACTGACCCGAAAGCAGTATAGCTTGGAAAATTAAGCGGATGCAGCCAATTGTTGGCGAAAACTAAGCGGATACGGCCAAGTGACGGTGAAAAATGGCCCGAAAACAGTCCAGCGGCAAGCGGAAACGGCTAACGTTGGGCAAAAGTGACCCGAAAACAGTTCAGCTGGGGGAAATTAAGCGGAAGCAGCCAAGCGTTGGGGAAAACCAAGCGGATACGGCCAAGAGTCGGTGGAAAATGGCCCGAAAACAGTCCAGCGGCAAGCGGAAACGGCTAACGTTGGGACAAAGTGACCCGAAAACAGTTCAGCTGGGGAAAATTAAGCGGATGCAGCCAAGCGTTGGGGAAAACTAAGCGGATCCGGCCCAGAGTCGGTGGAAATTGGCCCGAAAACAGTCCAGCGGCAAGCGGAAGCGGCTAACGTTGGGCAAAAGTGACCCGAAAACAGTTCAGCGGGGGAAAACTAAGCGGATGCGGCCACGCGTTGGGGAAAACTAAGCGGATACGGCCAAGTGTTGGGGAAAAATGGCCCGAAAACAGCCCAGCGGCAAGCGGAAGCGGCTAACGTTGGGGAAAAGTGACCCGAAAACAGTTAAGCGGGGGAAAACTAAGCGGATGCGGGCACGCGTTGGGGAAAACTAAGCGGATGCGGCCAAGTGTCGGTGGAAATTGGCCCGAAAACAGCCCAGCGGCAAGCGGAAGCGGCTAACGTTGGGCAAAAGTGACCCGAAAACAGTTCAGCGGGGGAAAACTAAGCGGATGCGGCCACGCGTTGGGGAAAACTAAGCGGATACGGCCAAGAGTCGGTGGAAATTGGCCCGAAAACAGTCCAGCGGCAAGCGGAAGCGGCTAACGTTGGGCAAAAGTGACCCGAAAACAGTTCAGCGGGGCAAATTTTTGAAATTTTTTTTGAAATTTTTTTGAATTTTTGAAATTTTTGAAGTTTTTTTGGGTTTTTGGACTTTTTTTGAATTTTTGAATTTTTTGAATTTTTTTGAATTTTTTTGAATTTTTTTGAATTTTTTGAATTTTTTTTGAATTTTTGAAATTTTTTTTTTTTTTTGAATTTATTTGATTTTATAAATTTTTTGTGATTTTTTGAGATTTTTTTGAATATTTTACATGGGTGATTTCGACTTGGGGGATTTTCAGGGGGTGGTAACCCTGGGCGTGGCTAGAGCCTCAAAATGCATATTCCCCTATAGGGGGGCAAGGTTTTCAAAAATGGGTGCCCCCTCATGTACACGCGCGTGGGTGTACATGGCCCCGTCGGTGCCAGCGTGGGTGGAAAATGGCCCGAAAACAGCCCAGCGGTAAGCGGAAGCGGCTAACGTTGGGCAAAACTGACCCGAAAGCAGTATAGCTTGGAAAATTAAGCGGATGCAGCCAATTGTTGGCGAAAACTAAGCGGATACGGCCAAGTGACGGTGAAAAATGGCCCGAAAACAGTCCAGCGGCAAGCGGAAACGGCTAACGTTGGGCAAAAGTGACCCGAAAACAGTTCAGCTGGGGGAAATTAAGCGGAAGCAGCCAAGCGTTGGGGAAAACCAAGCGGATACGGCCAAGAGTCGGTGGAAAATGGCCCGAAAACAGTCCAGCGGCAAGCGGAAACGGCTAACGTTGGGACAAAGTGACCCGAAAACAGTTCAGCTGGGGAAAATTAAGCGGATGCAGCCAAGCGTTGGGGAAAACTAAGCGGATCCGGCCCAGAGTCGGTGGAAATTGGCCCGAAAACAGTCCAGCGGCAAGCGGAAGCGGCTAACGTTGGGCAAAAGTGACCCGAAAACAGTTCAGCGGGGGAAAACTAAGCGGATGCGGCCACGCGTTGGGGAAAACTAAGCGGATACGGCCAAGTGTTGGGGAAAAATGGCCCGAAAACAGCCCAGCGGCAAGCGGAAGCGGCTAACGTTGGGGAAAAGTGACCCGAAAACAGTTAAGCGGGGGAAAACTAAGCGGATGCGGGCACGCGTTGGGGAAAACTAAGCGGATGCGGCCAAGTGTCGGTGGAAATTGGCCCGAAAACAGCCCAGCGGCAAGCGGAAGCGGCTAACGTTGGGCAAAAGTGACCCGAAAACAGTTCAGCGGGGGAAAACTAAGCGGATGCGGCCACGCGTTGGGGAAAACTAAGCGGATACGGCCAAGAGTCGGTGGAAATTGGCCCGAAAACAGTCCAGCGGCAAGCGGAAGCGGCTAACGTTGGGCAAAAGTGACCCGAAAACAGTTCAGCGGGGCAAATTTTTGAAATTTTTTTTGAAATTTTTTTGAATTTTTGAAATTTTTGAAGTTTTTTTGGGTTTTTGGACTTTTTTTGAATTTTTGAATTTTTTGAATTTTTTTGAATTTTTTTGAATTTTTTTGAATTTTTTGAATTTTTTTTGAATTTTTGAAATTTTTTTTTTTTTTTGAATTTATTTGATTTTATAAATTTTTTGTGATTTTTTGAGATTTTTTTGAATATTTTACATGGGTGATTTCGACTTGGGGGATTTTCAGGGGGTGGTAACCCTGGGCGTGGCTAGAGCCTCAAAATGCATATTCCCCTATAGGGGGGCAAGGTTTTCAAAAATGGGTGCCCCCTCATGTACACGCGCGTGGGTGTACATGGCCCCGTCGGTGCCAGCGTGGGTGGAAAATGGCCCGAAAACAGCCCAGCGGTAAGCGGAAGCGGCTAACGTTGGGCAAAACTGACCCGAAAGCAGTATAGCTTGGAAAATTAAGCGGATGCAGCCAATTGTTGGCGAAAACTAAGCGGATACGGCCAAGTGACGGTGAAAAATGGCCCGAAAACAGTCCAGCGGCAAGCGGAAACGGCTAACGTTGGGCAAAAGTGACCCGAAAACAGTTCAGCTGGGGGAAATTAAGCGGAAGCAGCCAAGCGTTGGGGAAAACCAAGCGGATACGGCCAAGAGTCGGTGGAAAATGGCCCGAAAACAGTCCAGCGGCAAGCGGAAACGGCTAACGTTGGGACAAAGTGACCCGAAAACTGTTCAGCTGGGGAAAATTAAGCGGATGCAGCCAAGCGTTGGGGAAAACTAAGCGGATCCGGCCCAGAGTCGGTGGAAATTGGCCCGAAAACAGTCCAGCGGCAAGCGGAAGCGGCTAACGTTGGGCAAAAGTGACCCGAAAACAGTTCAGCGGGGGAAAACTAAGCGGATGCGGCCACGCGTTGGGGAAAACTAAGCGGATACGGCCAAGTGTTGGGGAAAAATGGCCCGAAAACAGCCCAGCGGCAAGCGGAAGCGGCTAACGTTGGGGAAAAGTGACCCGAAAACAGTTAAGCGGGGGAAAACTAAGCGGATGCGGGCACGCGTTGGGGAAAACTAAGCGGATGCGGCCAAGTGTCGGTGGAAATTGGCCCGAAAACAGCCCAGCGGCAAGCGGAAGCGGCTAACGTTGGGCAAAAGTGACCCGAAAACAGTTCAGCGGGGGAAAACTAAGCGGATGCGGCCACGCGTTGGGGAAAACTAAGCGGATACGGCCAAGAGTCGGTGGAAATTGGCCCGAAAACAGTCCAGCGGCAAGCGGAAGCGGCTAACGTTGGGCAAAAGTGACCCGAAAACAGTTCAGCGGGGCAAATTTTTGAAATTTTTTTTGAAATTTTTTTGAATTTTTGAAATTTTTGAAGTTTTTTTGGGTTTTTGGACTTTTTTTGAATTTTTGAATTTTTTGAATTTTTTTGAATTTTTTTGAATTTTTTTCAATTTTTTGAATTTTTTTTGAATTTTTGAAATTTTTTTTTTTTTTTGAATTTATTTGATTTTATAAATTTTTTGTGATTTTTTGAGATTTTTTTGAATATTTTACATGGGTGATTTCGACTTGGGGGATTTTCAGGGGGTGGTAACCCTGGGCGTGGCTAGAGCCTCAAAATGCATATTCCCCTATAGGGGGGCAAGGTTTTCAAAAATGGGTGCCCCCTCATGTACACGCGCGTGGGTGTACATGGCCCCGTCGGTGCCAGCGTGGGTGGAAAATGGCCCGAAAACAGCCCAGCGGCAAGCGGAAGCGGCTAACGTTGGGCAAAACTGACCCGAAAGCAGTATAGCTTGGAAAATTAAGCGGATGCAGCCAATTGTTGGCGAAAACTAAGCGGATACGGCCAAGTGTCGGTGAAAAATGGCCCGAAAACAGTCCAGCGGCAAGCGGAAACGGCTAACGTTGGGCAAAAGTGACCCGAAAACAGTTCAGCTGGGGGAAATTAAGCGGAAGCAGCCAAGCGTTGGGGAAAACCAAGCGGATACGGCCAAGAGTTGGTGGAAAATGGCCCGAAAACAGTCCAGCGGCAAGCGGAAACGGCTAACGTTGGGACAAAGTGACCCGAAAACAGTTCAGCTGGGGAAAATTAAGCGGATGCAGCCAAGCGTTGGGGAAAACTAAGCGGATCCGGCCCAGAGTCGGTGGAAATTGGCCCGAAAACAGTCCAGCGGCAAGCGGAAGCGGCTAACGTTGGGCAAAAGTGACCCGAAAACAGTTCAGCGGGGGAAAACTAAGCGGATGCGGCCACGCGTTGGGGAAAACTAAGCGGATACGGCCAAGTGTTGGGGAAAAATGGCCCGAAAACAGCCCAGCGGCAAGCGGAAGCGGCTAACGTTGGGGAAAAGTGACCCGAAAACAGTTAAGCGGGGGAAAACTAAGCGGATGCGGCCACGCGTTGGGGAAAACTAAGCGGATGCGGCCAAGTGTCGGTGGAAATTGGCCCGAAAACAGCCCAGCGGCAAGCGGAAGCGGCTAACGTTGGGCAAAAGTGACCCGAAAATGGATCAGCGGGGGAAAACTAAGCGGATGCGGCCACGCGTTGGGGAAAACTAAGCGGATACGGCCAAGAGTCGGTGGAAATTGGCCCGAAAACAGTCCAGCGGCAAGCGGAAGCGGCTAACGTTGGGCAAAACTGACCCGAAAACAGTTCAGCGGGGGAAAACTAAGCGGATGCGGCCACGCGTTGGGGAAAACTAAGCGGATACGGCCAAGAGTCGGTGGAAATTGGCCCGAAAACAGTCCAGCGGCAAGCGGAAGCGGCTAACGTTGGGCAAAAGTGACCCGAAAACAGTTCAGCGGGGGAAAACTAAGCGGATGCGGCCACGCGTTGGGGAAAACTAAGCGGATACGGCCAAGAGTCGGTGGAAATTGGCCCGAAAACAGTCCAGCGGCAAGCGGTAGCGGCTAACGTTGGGCAAAACTGACCCGAAAACAGTTCAGCGGGGGAAAACTAAGCGGATGCGGCCACGCGTTGGGGAAAACTAAGCGGATACGGCCAAGTGTTGGGGAAAAATGGCCCGAAAACAGCCCAGCGGCAAGCGGAAGCGGCTAACGTTGGGCAAAAGTGACCCGAAAACAGTTCAGCGGGGGAAAACTAAGCGGATGCGGCCACGCGTTGGGGAAAACTAAGCGGATACGGCCAAGTGTGGGGGAAAAATGGCCCGAAAACAGCCCAGCGGCAAGCGGAAGCCGCTAACGTTGGGCAAAAGTGACCCGAAAACAGTCCAGCGGGGGAAAACTAAGCGGATGCGGCCACGCGTTGGGGAAAACTAAGCGGATACGGCCAAGCGTCGGTGAAAAAGGCCCGAAAACAGTCCAGCGGCACGCCGAAGCGGCTAACGTTGGGCAAAAATGGCCAAAAGCGGTGGAGCAGGGCGGTCTGAATCTATGCATCCACATAAAATGGGGGGTAAACCTGGGGGATTTCCAGGGGGTGGTAACCCTGGGCGTGGCTGGAGACCCAAAATGCATATTCCCCTATAGGGGGGAAGGATTTTTGGAAGAGGCAGCCCCTCATGTACATGCCAAGCGGGGTGTACATGGCCCCTGTGGGTGCCTCCGTCGGTGTAAAATGGCCCGAAAAACAAGATTATGTTACCCGAAGACACGATTATGTTACCGAAAAAACACGGTTGAGCGGGGGCAGTAAGCACGGTTGAGCGGGGGCAAAAAACACGGTTGAGCGGGGCAAAAAACACGGTGCAGCGGGGACAAAAGACACGATTTTGTTACCGAAAAACACGGCCCGTCGGGGGCAAGGAACACGAATATGTTACCGAAAAACACGGACCACGCGGGTTGAAATCCCCAGCCGTAGAGCCGGCGAAACACGGTGGGGCAGGGCGTCTAAGCGTGGAGGCGCCCGTAAGACCGATGCGGGTTGAAATCCCCAGCCGTAAAGCCGGCGAAAAGCGGTCGGGCAGGGTGACTCCGCGTGGAGTTTCGCCCGTAAGGCCGATGCGGGTAGCCGCGCGGGTTGAAATCCCCAGCCGTAAAGCCGGC
>NW_027601199.1:300000-307500 GCF_964058835.1 Carex rostrata
TTATGGATGTAGGCAATACTTTTTTGATATTTTGAAAAAGTTCAAATTTATTAAAAATATAAAATATGAAATCTGCAGTTTGGAAAAAAAATTGGAAGTTTGAAACCTGAAGTTCAACAAAAAAAACGGCGCAAAAATCAGCAAAGCGGGGGCAACTAAGCGGATGCGGCCAGCCGTCAGTGAAAAATGGCCCCAAAACTGAGCGCATGCGGCCAAGCGTCGGTGCAAAATGGCCCGAAAACAGTCCCGTCGGTGCCCCCGTCGGGCTAAAATGACCCGAAAACAGTTCAGCTGGGGAAAATTAAGCGGATCCGGCCAAGAGTCGGTGGAAATTGGCCCGAAAACAGCCCAGCGGCAAGCGGAAGCGGCTAACGTTGGGGAAAAGTGACACGAAAACAGTTAAGCGGGGGAAAACTAAGCGGATGCGGCCACGCGTTGGGGAAAACAAAGCGGATCTGGCCCAGAGTCGGTGGAAATTGGCCCGAAAACAGTCCAGCGGCAAGCGGAAGCGGCTAACGTTGGGAAAAAGTGACCCGAAAACAGTTCAGCGGGGGAAAACTAAGCGGATGCGGCCACGCGTTGGGGAAAATTAAGCGGATCCGGCCAAGAGTCGGTGGAAATTGGCCCGAAAACAGCCCAGCGGCAAGCGGAAGCGGCTAACGTTGTGGAAAAGTGACCCGAAAACAGTTAAGCGGGGGAAAACTAAGCGGATGCGGCCACGCGTTGGGGAAAACTAAGCGGATACGGCCAAGAGTCGGTGGAAATAGGCCCGAAAACAGTCCAGCGGCAAGCGGAAGCGGCTAACGTTGGGCAAAAGTCACCCGAAAACAGTTCAGCGGGGCAAATTTTTGAAATTTTTTTTGAAATTTTGAAATTTTTTTGAATTTTTGAAATTTTTGAAGTTTTTTTGGGTTTTTGGACTTTTTTTGAATTTTTGAATTTTTTGAATTTTTTTGAATTTTTTTGAATTTTTTGAATTTTTTTTGAATTTTTGAATTTTTGAATTTTTTTTGAATTTATTTGATTTTATAAATTTTTTGTGATTTTTTGAGATTTTTTTGAATATTTTACATGGGTGATTTCGACTTGGGGGATTTTCAGGGGGTGGTAACCCTGGGCGTGGCTAGAGCCTCAAAATGCATATTCCCCTATAAGGGGGCAAGGTTTTCAAAAATGGGTGCCCCCTCATGTACACGCGCGTGGGTGTACATGGCCCCGTCGGTGCCAGCGTGGGTGGAAAATGGCCCGAAAACAGCCCAGCGGCAAGCGGAAGCGGCTAACGTTGGGCAAAACTGACCCGAAAGCAGTATAGCTTGGAAAATTAAGCGGATGCAGCCAATTGTTGGCGAAAACTAAGCGGATACGGCCAAGTGACGGTGAAAAATGGCCCGAAAACAGTCCAGCGGCAAGCGGAAACGGCTAACGTTGGGCAAAAGTGACCCGAAAACAGTTCAGCTGGGGGAAATTAAGCGGAAGCAGCCAAGCGTTGGGGAAAACCAAGCGGATACGGCCAAGAGTCGGTGGAAAATGGCCCGAAAACAGTCCAGCGGCAAGCGGAAACGGCTAACGTTGGGACAAAGTGACCCGAAAACAGTTCAGCTGGGGAAAATTAAGCGGATGCAGCCAAGCGTTGGGGAAAACTAAGCGGATCCGGCCCAGAGTCGGTGGAAATTGGCCCGAAAACAGTCCAGCGGCAAGCGGAAGCGGCTAACGTTGGGCAAAAGTGACCCGAAAACAGTTCAGCGGGGGAAAACTAAGCGGATGCGGCCACGCGTTGGGGAAAACTAAGCGGATACGGCCAAGTGTTGGGGAAAAATGGCCCGAAAACAGCCCAGCGGCAAGCGGAAGCGGCTAACGTTGGGGAAAAGTGACCCGAAAACAGTTAAGCGGGGGAAAACTAAGCGGATGCGGGCACGCGTTGGGGAAAACTAAGCGGATGCGGCCAAGTGTCGGTGGAAATTGGCCCGAAAACAGCCCAGCGGCAAGCGGAAGCGGCTAACGTTGGGCAAAAGTGACCCGAAAACAGTTCAGCGGGGGAAAACTAAGCGGATGCGGCCACGCGTTGGGGAAAACTAAGCGGATACGGCCAAGAGTCGGTGGAAATTGGCCCGAAAACAGTCCAGCGGCAAGCGGAAGCGGCTAACGTTGGGCAAAAGTGACCCGAAAACAGTTCAGCGGGGCAAATTTTTGAAATTTTTTTTTAAATTTTTTTGAATTTTTGAAATTTTTGAAGTTTTTTTGAGTTTTTGGACTTTTTTTGAATTTTTGAATTTTTTGAATTTTTTTGAATTTTTTTGAATTTTTTTGAATTTTTTGAATTTTTTTTGAATTTTTGAAATTTTTTTTTTTTTTTGAATTTATTTGATTTTATAAATTTTTTGTGATTTTTTGAGATTTTTTTGAATATTTTACATGGGTGATTTCGACTTGGGGGATTTTCAGGGGGTGGTAACCCTGGGCGTGGCTAGAGCCTCAAAATGCATATTCCCCTATAGGGGGGCAAGGTTTTCAAAAATGGGTGCCCCCTCATGTACACGCGCGTGGGTGTACATGGCCCCGTCGGTGCCAGCGTGGGTGGAAAATGGCCCGAAAACAGCCCAGCGGCAAGCGGAAGCGGCTAACGTTGGGCAAAACTGACCCGAAAGCAGTATAGCTTGGAAAATTAAGCGGATGCAGCCAATTGTTGGCGAAAACTAAGCGGATACGGCCAAGTGACGGTGAAAAATGGCCCGGAAACAGTCCAGCGGCAAGCGGAAACGGGTAACGTTGGGCAAAAGTGACCCGAAAACAGTTCAGCTGGGGGAAATTAAGCGGAAGCAGCCAAGCGTTGGGGAAAACCAAGCGGATACGGCCAAGAGTCGGTGGAAAATGGCCCGAAAACAGTCCAGCGGCAAGCGGAAACGGCTAACGTTGGGACAAAGTGACCCGAAAACAGTTCAGCTGGGGAAAATTAAGCGGATGCAGCCAAGCGTTGGGGAAAACTAAGCGGATCCGGCCCAGAGTCGGTGGAAATTGGCCCGAAAACAGTCCAGCGGCAAGCGGAAGCGGCTAACGTTGGGCAAAAGTGACCCGAAAACAGTTCAGCGGGGGAAAACTAAGCGGATGCGGCCACGCGTTGGGGAAAACTAAGCGGATACGGCCAAGTGTTGGGGAAAAATGGCCCGAAAACAGCCCAGCGGCAAGCGGAAGCGGCTAACGTTGGGGAAAAGTGACCCGAAAACAGTTAAGCGGGGGAAAACTAAGCGGATGCGGGCACGCGTTGGGGAAAACTAAGCGGATGCGGCCAAGTGTCGGTGGAAATTGGCCCGAAAACAGCCCAGCGGCAAGCGGAAGCGGCTAACGTTGGGCAAAAGTGACCCGAAAACAGTTCAGCGGGGGAAAACTAAGCGGATGCGGCCACGCGTTGGGGAAAACTAAGCGGATACGGCCAAGAGTCGGTGGAAATTGGCCCGAAAACAGTCCAGCGGCAAGCGGAAGCGGCTAACGTTGGGCAAAAGTGACCCGAAAACAGTTCAGCGGGGCAAATTTTTGAAATTTTTTTTGAAATTTTTTTGAATTTTTGAAATTTTTGAAGTTTTTTTGAGTTTTTGGACTTTTTTTGAATTTTTGAATTTTTTGAATTTTTTTGAATTTTTTTGAATTTTTTTGAATTTTTTGAATTTTTTTTGAATTTTTGAAATTTTTTTTTTTTTTTTGAATTTATTTGATTTTATAAATTTTTTGTGATTTTTTGAGATTTTTTTGAATATTTTACATGGGTGATTTCGACTTGGGGGATTTTCAGGGGGTGGTAACCCTGGGCGTGGCTAGAGCCTCAAAATGCATATTCCCCTATAGGGGGGCAAGGTTTTCAAAAATGGGTGCCCCCTCATGTACACGCGCGTGGGTGTACATGGCCCCGTCGGTGCCAGCGTGGGTGGAAAATGGCCCGAAAACAGCCCAGCGGCAAGCGGAAGCGGCTAACGTTGGGCAAAACTGACCCGAAAGCAGTATAGCTTGGAAAATTAAGCGGATGCAGCCAATTGTTGGCGAAAACTAAGCGGATACGGCCAAGTGACGGTGAAAAATGGCCCGAAAACAGTCCAGCGGCAAGCGGAAACGGCTAACGTTGGGCAAAAGTGACCCGAAAACAGTTCAGCTGGGGGAAATTAAGCGGAAGCAGCCAAGCGTTGGGGAAAACCAAGCGGATACGGCCAAGAGTCGGTGGAAAATGGCCCGAAAACAGTCCAGCGGCAAGCGGAAACGGCTAACGTTGGGACAAAGTGACCCGAAAACAGTTCAGCTGGGGAAAATTAAGCGGATGCAGCCAAGCGTTGGGGAAAACTAAGCGGATCCGGCCCAGAGTCGGTGGAAATTGGCCCGAAAACAGTCCAGCGGCAAGCGGAAGCGGCTAACGTTGGGCAAAAGTGACCCGAAAACAGTTCAGCGGGGGAAAACTAAGCGGATGCGGCCACGCGTTGGGGAAAACTAAGCGGATACGGCCAAGTGTTGGGGAAAAATGGCCCGAAAACAGCCCAGCGGCAAGCGGAAGCGGCTAACGTTGGGGAAAAGTGACCCGAAAACAGTTAAGCGGGGGAAAACTAAGCGGATGCGGCCACGCGTTGGGGAAAACTAAGCGGATGCGGCCAAGTGTTGGTGGAAATTGGCCCGAAAACAGCCCAGCGGCAAGCGGAAGCGGCTAACGTTGGGCAAAAGTGACCCGAAAATGGATCAGCGGGGGAAAACTAAGCGGATGCGGCCACGCGTTGGGGAAAACTAAGCGGATACGGCCAAGAGTCGGTGGAAATTGGCCCGAAAACAGTCCAGCGGCAAGCGGAAGCGGCTAACGTTGGGCAAAACTGACCCGAAAACAGTTCAGCGGGGGAAAACTAAGCGGATGCGGCCACGCGTTGGGGAAAACTAAGCGGATACGGCCAAGAGTCGGTGGAAATTGGCCCGAAAACAGTCCAGCGGCAAGCGGAAGCGGCTAACGTTGGGCAAAAGTGACCCGAAAACAGTTCAGCGGGGGAAAACTAAGCGGATGCGGCCACGCGTTGGGGAAAACTAAGCGGATACGGCCAAGAGTCGGTGGAAATTGGCCCGAAAACAGTCCAGCGGCAAGCGGTAGCGGCTAACGTTGGGCAAAACTGACCCGAAAACAGTTCAGCGGGGGAAAACTAAGCGGATGCGGCCACGCGTTGGGGAAAACTAAGCGGATACGGCCAAGTGTGGGGGAAAAATGGCCCGAAAACAGCCCAGCGGCAAGCGGAAGCCGCTAACGTTGGGCAAAAGTGACCCGAAAACAGTCCAGCGGGGGAAAACTAAGCGGATGCGGCCACGCGTTGGGGAAAACTAAGCGGATACGGCCAAGCGTCGGTGAAAAAGGCCCGAAAACAGTCCAGCGGCACGCCGAAGCGGCTAACGTTGGGCAAAAATGGCCAAAAGCGGTGGAGCAGGGCGGTCTGAATCTATGCATCCACATAAAATGGGGGGTAAACCTGGGGGATTTCCAGGGGGTGGTAACCCTGGGCGTGGCTGGAGACCCAAAATGCATATTCCCCTATAGGGGGGAAGGATTTTTGGAAGAGGCAGCCCCTCATGTACATGCCAAGCGGGGTGTACATGGCCCCTGTGGGTGCCTCCGTCGGTGTAAAATGGCCCGAAAAACAAGATTATGTTACCCGAAGACACAATTATGTTACCGAAAAAACACGGTTGAGCGGGGGCAGTAAGCACGGTTGAGCGGGGGCAAAAAACACGGTTGAGCGGGGCAAAAAACACGGTGCAGCGGGGACAAAAGACACGATTTTGTTACCGAAAAACACGGCCCGTCGGGGGCAAGGAACACGAATATGTTACCGAAAAACACGGACCACGCGGGTTGAAATCCCCAGCCGTAGAGCCGGCGAAACACGGTGGGGCAGGGCGTCTAAGCGTGGAGGCGCCCGTAAGACCGATGCGGGTTGAAATCCCCAGCCGTAAAGCCGGCGAAAAGCGGTCGGGCAGGGTGACTCCGCGTGGAGTTTCGCCCGTAAGGCCGATGCGGGTAGCCGCGCGGGTTGAAATCCCCAGCCGTAAAGCCGGCGAAACACGGTTCATTGGGGCGCCTAAGCGTGGAGGCGCCCCGCAGAGACCGAGCGGGTTGAAATCCCCAGCCGTAAAGCCGGCGAAACACGGTTCATTGGGGCGCCTAACCGTGGAGGCGCCCCGCAGAGACCGAGCGGGTTGAAATCCCCAGCCGTAAAGCCGGCGAAACAAGTTCGGGCAGGGCGACTCCGCGTGGAGTTTCGCCCGTAAGACCGATGCGGGTAGCCGCGCGGGTTGAAATCCCCAGCCGTAAAGCCGGCGAAACACGGTTCATTGGGGCGCCTAAGCGTGGAGGCGCCCCGCAGAGACCGAGCGGGTTGAAATCCCCAGCCGTAAAGCCGGCGAAACAAGTTCGGGCAGGGCGACTCCGCGTGGAGTTTCGCCCGTAAGACCGATGCGGGTAGCCGCGCGGGTTGAAATCCCCAGCCGTAAAGCCGGCGAAACACGGTTCATTGGGGCGCCTAAGCGTGGAGGCGCCCCGCAGAGACCGAGCGGGTTGAAATCCCCAGCTGTAAAGCCGGCGAAACACGTTCGGGCAGGGCGTCTAAGCGTGGAGGCGCCCGTAAGACCGATGCGGGTAGCCGTGCGGGTTGAAATCCCCAGCCGTAAAGCCGGCGAAACACGGTTGAGCGGGGCGCCTAAGCGTGGAGGTGCCCTGCAGTGACCGAGCGGGTTGAAATCCCCAGCCGTAAAGCCGGTGAAACACGGTTGAGCGGGGCGCCTAAGCGTGGAGGCGACCCGCAGAGACCGAGCGGGTTGAAATCCCCAGCCGTAAAGCCGGCGAAACACGTTCGGGCAGGGTGACTCCGCGTGGAGTTTCGCCCGTAAGACCGATGCGGGTAGCCGCGCGGGTTGAAATCCCCAGCCGTAAAGCCGGCGAAACACGGTTCATTGGGGAGCCTAAGCGTGGAGGCGCCCCGCAGAGACCGAGCGGGTTGAAATCCCCAGCCGTAAAGCCGGCGAAACACGTTCGGGCAGGGCGTCTAAGCGTGGAGGCGCCCGTAAGACCGATGCGGGTAGCCGCGCGGGTTGAAATCCCCAGCCGTAAAGCCGGCGAAACACGGTTGAGCGGGGCGCCTAAGCGTGGAGGCGCCCCGCAGTGACCGAGCGGGTTGAAATCCCCAGCCGTAAAGCCGGCGAAACACGGTTGAGCGGGGTGCCTAAGCGTGGAGGCGCCCCGCAGAGACCGATGCGGGTTGAAATCCCCAGCCGTAAAGCCGGCGAAACACGATCGGGCAGGGCGTCTAAGCGTGGAGGCGCCCGTAAGACCGATGCGGGTAGCCGCAAGGGTTGAAATCCCCAGCCGTAAAGGCGGCAAAACACGGTTGAGCGGGGCGCCTAAGCGTGGAGGCGCCCCGCAGAGACCGAGCGGGTTGAAATCCCCAGCCGTAAAGCCGGCGAAACACGGTTCATTGGGGCGCCTAAGCGTGGAGG
>NW_027601199.1:317500-322500 GCF_964058835.1 Carex rostrata
AAATGAATTACAACCGTCCAAAGAGCCATTGAAACTCCAGTTTTTCCGGCTTGTAAAAATTCCCACTTTTTTCGAATTGGATGGTTCACACCCGGTGTGGACCATTTCTCAAACTTCCGGATTGTACGCGATCCAAATTATGGATGTAGGCAAAAATTCAAATTTATTAAAAATATAAAATATGAAGTTTGGAGTTTGGAAAAAGAAAATTGGGTTGGACAATTTCGGATCTTATGCAAGTGGGTTGGACAATTTTTGGTCCAAATGAATTACAACCGTCCAAAGAGCCATTGAAACTCCAGTTTTTCCGGCTTGTAAAAATTCCCACTTTTTTCGAATTGGATGGTTCACACCCGGTGTGGACCATTTCTCAAACTTCCGGATTGTACGCGATCCAAATTATGGATGTAGGCAAAAATTCAAATTTATTAAAAATATAAAATATGAAGTTTGGAGTTTGGAAAAAGAAAATTGGGTTGGACAATTTCGGATCTTATGCAAGTGGGTTGGACAATTTTTGATCCAAATGAATTACAACCGTCCAAAGAGCCATTGAAACTCCAGTTTTTCCGGCTTGTAAAAATTCCCACTTTTTTCGGATTGGATGGTTCACACCCGGTGTGGACCATTTCTCAAACTTCCGGATTGTACGCGATCCAAATTATGGATGTAGGCAATACTTTTTTGATATTTTGAAAAAGTTCAAATTTATTAAAAATATAAAATATGAAATCTGCAGTTTGGAAAAAAAATTGGAAGTTTGAAACCTGAAGTTCAACAAAAAAAACGGCGCAAAAATCAGCAAAGCGGGGGCAACTAAGCGGATGCGGCCAGCCGTCAGTGAAAAATGGCCCCAAAACTAAGCGCATGCGGCCAAGCGTCGGTGCAAAATGGCCCGAAAACAGTCCCGTCGGTGCCCCCGTCGGGCTAAAATGACCCGAAAACAGTTCAGCTGGGGAAAATTAAGCGGATCCGGCCAAGAGTCGGTGGAAATTGGCCCGAAAACAGCCCAGCGGCAAGCGGAAGCGGCTAACGTTGGGGAAAAGTGACATGAAAACAGTTAAGCGGGGGAAAACTAAGCGGATGCGGCCACGCGTTGGGGAAAACAAAGCGGATCTGGCCCAGAGTCGGTGGAAATTGGCCCGAAAACAGTCCAGCGGCAAGCGGAAGCGGCTAACGTTGGGAAAAAGTGACCCGAAAACAGTTCAGCGGGGGAAAACTAAGCGGATGCGGCCACGCGTTGGGGAAAATTAAGCGGATCCGGCCAAGAGTCGGTGGAAATTGGCCCGAAAACAGCCCAGCGGCAAGCGGAAGCGGCTAACGTTGTGGAAAAGTGACCCGAAAACAGTTAAGCGGGGGAAAACTAAGCGGATGCGGCCACGCGTTGGGGAAAACTAAGCGGATACGGCCAAGAGTCGGTGGAAATAGGCCCGAAAACAGTCCAGCGGCAAGCGGAAGCGGCTAACGTTGGGCAAAAGTCACCCGAAAACAGTTCAGCGGGGCAAATTTTTGAAATTTTTTTTGAAATTTTGAAATTTTTTTGAATTTTTGAAATTTTTGAAGTTTTTTTGGGTTTTTGGACTTTTTTTGAATTTTTGAATTTTTTGAATTTTTTTGAATTTTTTTGAATTTTTTGAATTTTTTTTGAATTTTTGAATTTTTGAATTTTTTTTGAATTTATTTGATTTTATAAATTTTTTGTGATTTTTTGAGATTTTTTTGAATATTTTACATGGGTGATTTCGACTTGGGGGATTTTCAGGGGGTGGTAACCCTGGGCGTGGCTAGAGCCTCAAAATGCATATTCCCCTATAGGGGGGCAAGGTTTTCAAAAATGGGTGCCCCCTCATGTACACGCGCGTGGGTGTACATGGCCCCGTCGGTGCCAGCGTGGGTGGAAAATGGCCCGAAAACAGCCCAGCGGCAAGCGGAAGCGGCTAACGTTGGGCAAAACTGACCCGAAAGCAGTATAGCTTGGAAAATTAAGCGGATGCAGCCAATTGTTGGCGAAAACTAAGCGGATACGGCCAAGTGACGGTGAAAAATGGCCCGAAAACAGTCCAGCGGCAAGCGGAAACGGCTAACGTTGGGCAAAAGTGACCCGAAAACAGTTCAGCTGGGGGAAATTAAGCGGAAGCAGCCAAGCGTTGGGGAAAACCAAGCGGATACGGCCAAGAGTCGGTGGAAAATGGCCCGAAAACAGTCCAGCGGCAAGCGGAAACGGCTAACGTTGGGACAAAGTGACCCGAAAACAGTTCAGCTGGGGAAAATTAAGCGGATGCAGCCAAGCGTTGGGGAAAACTAAGCGGATCCGGCCCAGAGTCGGTGGAAATTGGCCCGAAAACAGTCCAGCGGCAAGCGGAAGCGGCTAACGTTGGGCAAAAGTGACCCGAAAACAGTTCAGCGGGGGAAAACTAAGCGGATGCGGCCACGCGTTGGGGAAAACTAAGCGGATACGGCCAAGTGTTGGGGAAAAATGGCCCGAAAACAGCCCAGCGGCAAGCGGAAGCGGCTAACGTTGGGGAAAAGTGACCCGAAAACAGTTAAGCGGGGGAAAACTAAGCGGATGCGGGCACGCGTTGGGGAAAACTAAGCGGATGCGGCCAAGTGTCGGTGGAAATTGGCCCGAAAACAGCCCAGCGGCAAGCGGAAGCGGCTAACGTTGGGCAAAAGTGACCCGAAAACAGTTCAGCGGGGGAAAACTAAGCGGATGCGGCCACGCGTTGGGGAAAACTAAGCGGATACGGCCAAGAGTCGGTGGAAATTGGCCCGAAAACAGTCCAGCGGCAAGCGGAAGCGGCTAACGTTGGGCAAAAGTGACCCGAAAACAGTTCAGCGGGGCAAATTTTTGAAATTTTTTTTGAAATTTTTTTGAATTTTTGAAATTTTTGAAGTTTTTTGGGTTTTTGGACTTTTTTTGAATTTTTGAATTTTTTGAATTTTTTTGAATTTTTTTGAATTTTTTTGAATTTTTTGAATTTTTTTTGAATTTTTGAAATTTTTTTTTTTTTTTTGAATTTATTTGATTTTATAAATTTTTTGTGATTTTTTGAGATTTTTTTGAATATTTTACATGGGTGATTTCGACTTGGGGGATTTTCAGGGGGTGGTAACCCTGGGCGTGGCTAGAGCCTCAAAATGCATATTCCCCTATAGGGGGGCAAGGTTTTCAAAAATGGGTGCCCCCTCATGTACACGCGCGTGGGTGTACATGGCCCCGTCGGTGCCAGCGTGGGTGGAAAATGGCCCGAAAACAGCCCAGCGGCAAGCGGAAGCGGCTAACGTTGGGCAAAACTGACCCGAAAGCAGTATAGCTTGGAAAATTAAGCGGATGCAGCCAATTGTTGGCGAAAACTAAGCGGATACGGCCAAGTGTCGGTGAAAAATGGCCCGAAAACAGTCCAGCGGCAAGCGGAAACGGCTAACGTTGGGCAAAAGTGACCCGAAAACAGTTCAGCTGGGGGAAATTAAGCGGAAGCAGCCAAGCGTTGGGGAAAACCAAGCGGATACGGCCAAGAGTCGGTGGAAAATGGCCCGAAAACAGTCCAGCGGCAAGCGGAAACGGCTAACGTTGGGACAAAGTGACCCGAAAACAGTTCAGCTGGGGAAAATTAAGCGGATGCAGCCAAGCGTTGGGGAAAACTAAGCGGATCCGGCCCAGAGTCGGTGGAAATTGGCCCGAAAACAGTCCAGCGGCAAGCGGAAGCGGCTAACGTTGGGCAAAAGTGACCCGAAAACAGTTCAGCGGGGGAAAACTAAGCGGATGCGGCCACGCGTTGGGGAAAACTAAGCGGATACGGCCAAGTGTTGGGGAAAAATGGCCCGAAAACAGCCCAGCGGCAAGCGGAAGCGGCTAACGTTGGGGAAAAGTGACCCGAAAACAGTTAAGCGGGGGAAAACTAAGCGGATGCGGCCACGCGTTGGGGAAAACTAAGCGGATGCGGCCAAGTGTCGGTGGAAATAGGCCCGAAAACAGCCCAGCGGCAAGCGGAAGCGGCTAACGTTGGGCAAAAGTGACCCGAAAATGGATCAGCGGGGGAAAACTAAGCGGATGCGGCCACGCGTTGGGGAAAACTAAGCGGATACGGCCAAGAGTCGGTGGAAATTGGCCCGAAAACAGTCCAGCGGCAAGCGGAAGCGGCTAACGTTGGGCAAAACTGACCCGAAAACAGTTCAGCGGGGGAAAACTAAGCGGATGCGGCCACGCGTTGGGGAAAACTAAGCGGATACGGCCAAGAGTCGGTGGAAATTGGCCCGAAAACAGTCCAGCGGCAAGCGGAAGCGGCTAACGTTGGGCAAAAGTGACCCGAAAACAGTTCAGCGGGGGAAAACTAAGCGGATGCGGCCACGCGTTGGGGAAAACTAAGCGGATACGGCCAAGAGTCGGTGGAAATTGGCCCGAAAACAATCCAGCGGCAAGCGGTAGCGGCTAACGTTGGGCAAAACTGACCCGAAAACAGTTCAGCGGGGCAAAACTAAGCGGATGCGGCCACGCGTTGGGGAAAACTAAGCGGATACGGCCAAGTGTTGGGGAAAAATGGCCCGAAAACAGCCCAGCGGCAAGCGGAACCGGCTAACGTTGGGCAAAAGTGACCCGAAAACAGTTCAGCGGGGGAAAACTAAGCGGATGCGGCCACGCGTTGGGGAAAACTAAGCGGATACGGCCAAGTGTGGGGGAAAAATGGCCCGAAAACAGCCCAGCGGCAAGCGGAAGCCGCTAACGTTGGGCAAAAGTGACCCGAAAACAGTCCAGCGGGGGAAAACTAAGCGGATGCGGCCACGCGTTGGGGAAAACTAAGCGGATACGGCCAAGCGTCGGTGAAAAAGGCCCGAAAACAGTCCAGCGGCACGCCGAAGCGGCTAACGTTGGGCAAAAATGGCCAAAAGCGGTGGAGCAGGGCGGTCTGAATCTATGCATCCACATAAAATGGGGGGTAAACCTGGGGGATTTCCAGGGGGTGGTAACCCTGGGCGTGGCTGGAGACCCAAAATGCATATTC
>NW_027601200.1:0-5000 GCF_964058835.1 Carex rostrata
CGCTCAACCGTGTTTTTTGCCCCCGCTCAACCGTGCTTACTGCCCCCGCTCAACCGTGTTTTTTCGGTAACATAATCGTGTCTTCGGGTAACATAATCTTGTTTTTCGGGCCATTTTACACCGACAGAGGCACCCACAGGGGCCATGTACACCCCGCTTGGCATGTACATGAGGGGCTGCCTCTTCCAAAAATCCTTCCCCCCTATAGGGGAATATGCATTTTGGGTCTCCAGCCACGCCCAGGGTTACCACCCCCTGGAAATCCCCCAGGTTTACCCCCCATTTTATGTGGATGCATAGATTCAGACCGCCCTGCTCCACCGCTTTTCGCCATTTTTGCCCAACGTTAGCCGCTTCGGCGTGCCGCTGGACTGTTTTCGGGCCTTTTTCACCGACGCTTGGCCGTATCCGCTTAGTTTTCCCCAACGCTTGGCCGCATCCGCTTAGTTTTCCCCCGCTGGACTGTTTTCGGGTCACTTTTGCCCAACGTTAGCGGCTTCCGCTTGCCGCTGGACTGTTTTCGGGCCCTTTTTCACCGACCCTTGGCCGTATCCGCTTAGTTTTCCCCAACGCGTGGCCGCATCCGCTTAGTTTTCCCCCGCTGAACTGTTTTCGGGTCACTTTTGCCCAACGTTAGCCGCTTCCGCTTGCCGCTGGGCTGTTTTCGGGCCATTTTTCCCCAACACTTGGCCGTATCCGCTTAGTTTTCCCCAACGCGTGGCCGCATCCGCTTAGTTTTCCCCCGCTGAACTGTTTTCGGGTCAGTTTTGCCCAACGTTAGCCGCTACCGCTTGCCGCTGGACTGTTTTCGGGCCAATTTCCACCGACTCTTGGCCGTATCCGCTTAGTTTTCCCCAACGCGTGGCCGCATCCGCTTAGTTTTCCCCCGCTGAACTGTTTTCGGGTCACTTTTGCCCAACGTTAGCCGCTTCCGCTTGCCGCTGGACTGTTTTCGGGTCAATTTCCACCGACTCTTGGCCGTATCCGCTTAGTTTTCCCCAACGCGTGGCCGCATCCGCTTAGTTTTCCCCCGCTGAACTGTTTTCGGGTCAGTTTTGCCCAACGTTAGCCGCTTCCGCCTGCCGCTGGACTGTTTTCGGGCCAATTTCCACCGACTCTTGGCCGTATCCGCTTAGTTTTCCCCAACGCGTGGCCGCATCCGCTTAGTTTTCCCCCGCTGAACTGTTTTCGGGTCACTTTTGCCCAACGTTAGCCGCTTCCGCTTGCCGCTGGACTGTTTTCGGGCCAATTTCCACCGACTCTTGGCCGTATCCGCTTAGTTTTCCCCAACGCGTGGCCGCATCCGCTTAGTTTTCCCCCGCTGACCTGTTTTCGGGTCAGTTTTGCCCAACGTTAGCCGCTTCCGCTTGCCGCTGGACTGTTTTCGGGCCAATTTCCACCGACTCTTGGCCGTATCCGCTTAGTTTTCCCCAACGCGTGGCCGCATCCGCTTAGTTTTCCCCCGCTGAACTGTTTTCGGGTCACTTTTGCCCAACGTTAGCCGCTTCCGCTTGCCGCTGGGCTGTTTTCGGGCCAATTTCCACCGACACTTGGCCGCATCCGCTTAGTTTTCCCCAACGCGTGGCCGCATCCGCTTAGTTTTCCCCCGCTTAACTGTTTTCGGGTCACTTTTCCCCAACGTTAGCCGCTTCCGCTTGCCGCTGGGCTGTTTTCGGGCCATTTTTCCCCAACACTTGGCCGTATCCGCTTAGTTTTCCCCAACGCGTGGCCGCATCCGCTTAGTTTTCCCCCGCTGAACTGTTTTCGGGTCACTTTTGCCCAACGTTAGCCGCTTCCGCTTGCCGCTGGACTGTTTTCGGGCCAATTTCCACCGACTCTGGGCCGGATCCGCTTAGTTTTCCCCAACGCTTGGCTGCATCCGCTTAATTTTCCCCAGCTGAACTGTTTTCGGGTCACTTTGTCCCAACGTTAGCCGTTTCCGCTTGCCGCTGGACTGTTTTCGGGCCATTTTCCACCGACTCTTGGCCGTATCCGCTTGGTTTTGCCCAACGCTTGGCTGCTTCCGCTTAATTTCCCCCAGCTGAACTGTTTTCGGGTCACTTTTGCCCAACGTTAGCCGTTTCCGCTTGCCGCTGGACTGTTTTCGGGCCATTTTTCACCGTCACTTGGCCGTATCCGCTTAGTTTTCGCCAACAATTGGCTGCATCCGCTTAATTTTCCAAGCTATACTGCTTTCGGGTC
Source organism: Carex rostrata (assembly GCF_964058835.1). Taxonomy (NCBI): domain Eukaryota; kingdom Viridiplantae; phylum Streptophyta; class Magnoliopsida; order Poales; family Cyperaceae; genus Carex; species Carex rostrata. Next base: position 2,203 of record NW_027601200.1, read on the forward strand.
AGTTTTGCCCAACGTTAGCCGCTTCCGCTTGCCGCTGGGCTGTTTTCGGGCCATTTTCCACCCACGCTGGCACCGACGGGGCCATGTACACCCACGCGCGTGTACATGAGGGGGCACCCATTTTTGAAAACCTTGCCCCCCTATAGGGGAATATGCATTTTGAGGCTCTAGCCACGCCCAGGGTTACCACCCCCTGAAAATCCCCCAAGTCAAAATCACCCATGTAAAATATTCAAAAAAATCTCAAAAAATCACAAAAAATTTATAAAATCAAATAAATTCAAAAAAAAAAAAAAAATTTCAAAAATTCAAAAAAAATTCAAAAAATTCAAAAAAATTCAAAAAAATTCAAAAATTTCAAAAATTCAAAAAAAGTCCAAAAACCCAAAAAAACTTCAAAAATTTCAAAAATTCAAAAAAATTTCAAAAAAAATTTCAAAAATTTGCCCCGCTGAACTGTTTTCGGGTCACTTTTGCCCAACGTTAGCCGCTTCCGCTTGCCGCTGGACTGTTTTCGGGCCAATTTCCACCGACTCTTGGCCGTATCCGCTTAGTTTTCCCCAACGCGTGGCCGCATCCGCTTAGTTTTCCCCCGCTGAACTGTTTTCGGGTCACTTTTGCCCAACGTTAGCCGCTTCCGCTTGCCGCTGGACTGTTTTCGGGTCAATTTCCACCGACTCTTGGCCGTATCCGCTTAGTTTTCCCCAACGCGTGGCCGCATCCGCTTAGTTTTCCCCCGCTGAACTGTTTTCGGGTCAGTTTTGCCCAACGTTAGCCGCTTCCGCCTGCCGCTGGACTGTTTTCGGGCCAATTTCCACCGACTCTTGGCCGTATCCGCTTAGTTTTCCCCAACGCGTGGCCGCATCCGCTTAGTTTTCCCCCGCTGAACTGTTTTCGGGTCACTTTTGCCCAACGTTAGCCGCTTCCGCTTGCCGCTGGACTGTTTTCGGGCCAATTTCCACCGACTCTTGGCCGTATCCGCTTAGTTTTCCCCAACGCGTGGCCGCATCCGCTTAGTTTTCCCCCGCTGACCTGTTTTCGGGTCAGTTTTGCCCAACGTTAGCCGCTTCCGCTTGCCGCTGGACTGTTTTCGGGCCAATTTCCACCGACTCTTGGCCGTATCCGCTTAGTTTTCCCCAACGCGTGGCCGCATCCGCTTAGTTTTCCCCCGCTGAACTGTTTTCGGGTCACTTTTGCCCAACGTTAGCCGCTTCCGCTTGCCGCTGGGCTGTTTTCGGGCCAATTTCCACCGACACTTGGCCGCATCCGCTTAGTTTTCCCCAACGCGTGGCCGCATCCGCTTAGTTTTCCCCCGCTTAACTGTTTTCGGGTCACTTTTCCCCAACGTTAGCCGCTTCCGCTTGCCGCTGGGCTGTTTTCGGGCCATTTTTCCCCAACACTTGGCCGTATCCGCTTAGTTTTCCCCAACGCGTGGCCGCATCCGCTTAGTTTTCCCCCGCTGAACTGTTTTCGGGTCACTTTTGCCCAACGTTAGCCGCTTCCGCTTGCCGCTGGACTGTTTTCGGGCCAATTTCCACCGACTCTGGGCCGGATCCGCTTAGTTTTCCCCAACGCTTGGCTGCATCCGCTTAATTTTCCCCAGCTGAACTGTTTTCGGGTCACTTTGTCCCAACGTTAGCCGTTTCCGCTTGCCGCTGGACTGTTTTCGGGCCATTTTCCACCGACTCTTGGCCGTATCCGCTTGGTTTTGCCCAACGCTTGGCTGCTTCCGCTTAATTTCCCCCAGCTGAACTGTTTTCGGGTCACTTTTGCCCAACGTTAGCCGTTTCCGCTTGCCGCTGGACTGTTTTCGGGCCATTTTTCACCGTCACTTGGCCGTATCCGCTTAGTTTTCGCCAACAATTGGCTGCATCCGCTTAATTTTCCAAGCTATACTGCTTTCGGGTCAGTTTTGCCCAACGTTAGCCGCTTCCGCTTGCCGCTGGGCTGTTTTCGGGCCATTTTCCACCCACGCTGGCACCGACGGGGCCATGTACACCCACGCGCGTGTACATGAGGGGGCACCCATTTTTGAAAACCTTGCCCCCCTATAGGGGAATATGCATTTTGAGGCTCTAGCCACGCCCAGGGTTACCACCCCCTGAAAATCCCCCAAGTCAAAATCACCCATGTAAAATATTCAAAAAAATCTCAAAAAATCACAAAAAATTTATAAAATCAAATAAATTCAAAAAAAAAAAAAAAATTTCAAAAATTCAAAAAAAATTCAAAAAATTCAAAAAAATTCAAAAAAATTCAAAAATTTCAAAAATTCAAAAAAAGTCCAAAAACCCAAAAAAACTTCAAAAATTTCAAAAATTCAAAAAAATTTCAAAAAAAATTTCAAAAATTTGCCCCGCTGAACTGTTTTCGGGTCACTTTTGCCCAACGTTAGCCGCTTCCGCTTGCCGCTGGACTGTTTTCGGGCCAATTTCCACCGACTCTTGGCCGTATCCGCTTAGTTTTCCCCAACGCGTGGCCGCATCCGCTTAGTTTTCCCCCGCTGAACTGTTTTCGGGTCACTTTTGCCCAACGTTAGCCGCTTCCGCTTGCCGCTGGGCTGTTTTCGGGCCAATTTCCACCGACACTTGGCCGCATCCGCTTAGTTTTCCCCAACGCGTGCCCGCATCCGCTTAGTTTTCCCCCGCTTAACTGTTTTCGGGTCACTTTTCCCCAACGTTAGCCGCTTCCGCATGCCGCTGGGCTGTTTTCGGGCCATTTTTCCCCAACACTTGGCCGTATCCGCTTAGTTTTCCCCAACGAGTGGCCGCATCCGCTTAGTTTTCCCCCGCTGAACT
>NW_027601200.1:15000-20000 GCF_964058835.1 Carex rostrata
ACGGCTGGGGATTTCAACCCGCTCGGTCTCTGCGGGGCGCCTCCACGCTTAGGCGCCCCAATGAACCGTGTTTCGCCGGCTTTACGGCTGGGGATTTCAACCCGCTCGGTCTCTGCGGGGTGCCTCCACGCTTAGGCGCCCCGCTCAACCGTGTTTCACCGGCTTTACGGCTGGGGATTTCAACCCGCTCGGTCACTGCAGGGCGCCTCCACGCTTAGGCGCCCCGCTCAACCGTGTTTCGCCGGCTTTACGGCTGGGGATTTCAACCCTTGCGGCTACCCGCATCGGTCTTACGGGCGCCTCCACGCTTAGACGCCCTGCCCGATCGTGTTTCACCGGCTTTACGGCTGGGGATTTCAACCCGCATCGGTCTCTGCGGGGCGCCTCCACGCTTAGGCACCCCGCTCAACCGTGTTTCGCCGGCTTTACGGCTGGGGATTTCAACCCGCTCGGTCACTGCGGGGCGCCTCCACGCTTAGGCGCCCCGCTCAACCGTGTTTCGCCGGCTTTACGGCTGGGGATTTCAACCCGCGCGGCTACCCGCATCGGTCTTACGGGCGCCTCCACGCTTAGACGCCCTGCCCGAACGTGTTTCGCCGGCTTTACGGCTGGGGATTTCAACCCGCTCGGTCTCTGCGGGGCGCCTCCACGCTTAGGCTCCCCAATGAACCGTGTTTCGCCGGCTTTACGGCTGGGGATTTCAACCCGCGCGGCTACCCGCATCGGTCTTACGGGCGAAACTCCACGCGGAGTCGCCCTGCCCGAACGTGTTTCGCCGGCTTTACGGCTGGGGATTTCAACCCGCTCGGTCTCTGCGGGGCGCCTCCACGCTTAGGCGCCCCGCTCAACCGTGTTTCACCGGCTTTACGGCTGGGGATTTCAACCCGCTCGGTCACTGCAGGGCGCCTCCACGCTTAGGCGCCCCGCTCAACCGTGTTTCGCCGGCTTTACGGCTGGGGATTTCAACCCGCACGGCTACCCGCATCGGTCTTACGGGCGCCTCCACGCTTAGACGCCCTGCCCGAACGTGTTTCGCCGGCTTTACGGCTGGGGATTTCAACCCGCTCGGTCTCTGCGGGGCGCCTCCACGCTTAGGCTCCCCAATGAACCGTGTTTCGCCGGCTTTACGGCTGGGGATTTCAACCCGCGCGGCTACCCGCATCGGTCTTACGGGCGAAACTCCACGCGGAGTCGCCCTGCCCGAACGTGTTTCGCCGGCTTTACGGCTGGGGATTTCAACCCGCTCGGTCTCTGCGGGGCGCCTCCACGCTTAGGCGCCCCGCTCAACCGTGTTTCACCGGCTTTACGGCTGGGGATTTCAACCCGCGCGGCTACCCGCATCGGTCTTACGGGCGAAACTCCACGCGGAGTCGCACTGCCCGAACTTGTTTCGCCGGCTTTACGGCTGGGGATTTCAACCCGCTCGGTCTCTGCGGGCGCCTCCACGCTTAGGCGCCCCAATGAACCGTGTTTCGCCGGCTTTACGGCTGGGGATTTCAACCCGCTCGGTCTCTGCGGGGCGCCTCCACGCTTAGGCGCCCCAATGAACCGTGTTTCGCCGGCTTTACGGCTGGGGATTTCAACCCGCTCGGTCTCTGCGGGGCGCCTCCACGCTTAGGCGCCCCAATGAACCGTGTTTCACCGGCTTTACGGCTGGGGATTTCAACCCGCGCGGCTACCCGCATCGGCCTTACGGGCGAAACTCCACGCGGAGTCACCCTGCCCGACCGCTTTTCGCCGGCTTTACAGCTGGGGATTTCAACCCGCATCGGTCTTACGGGCGCCTCCACGCTTAGACGCCCTGCCCCACCGTGTTTCGCCGGCTCTACGGCTGGGGATTTCAACCCGCGTGGTCCGTGTTTTTCGGTAACATATTCGTGTTCCTTGCCCCCGACGGGCCGTGTTTTTCGGTAACAAAATCGTGTCTTTTGTCCCCGCTGCACCGTGTTTTTTGCCCCGCTCAACCGTGTTTTTTGCCCCCGCTCAACCGTGCTTACTGCCCCCGCTCAACCGTGTTTTTTCGGTAACATAATCGTGTCTTCGGGTAACATAATCTTGTTTTTCGGGCCATTTTACACCGACAGAGGCACCCACAGGGGCCATGTACACCCCGCTTGGCATGTACATGAGGGGCTGCCTCTTCCAAAAATCCTTCCCCCCTATAGGGGAATATGCATTTTGGGTCTCCAGCCACGCCCAGGGTTACCACCCCCTGGAAATCCCCCAGGTTTACCCCCCATTTTATGTGGATGCATAGATTCAGACCGCCCTGCTCCACCGCTTTTCGCCATTTTTGCCCAACGTTAGCCGCTTCGGCGTGCCGCTGGACTGTTTTCGGGCCTTTTTCACCGACGCTTGGCCGTATCCGCTTAGTTTTCCCCAACGCTTGGCCGCATCCGCTTAGTTTTCCCCCGCTGGACTGTTTTCGGGTCACTTTTGCCCAACGTTAGCGGCTTCCGCTTGCCGCTGGACTGTTTTCGGGCCCTTTTTCACCGACCCTTGGCCGTATCCGCTTAGTTTTCCCCAACGCGTGGCCGCATCCGCTTAGTTTTCCCCCGCTGAACTGTTTTCGGGTCACTTTTGCCCAACGTTAGCCGCTTCCGCTTGCCGCTGGGCTGTTTTCGGGCCATTTTTCCCCAACACTTGGCCGTATCCGCTTAGTTTTCCCCAACGCGTGGCCGCATCCGCTTAGTTTTCCCCCGCTGAACTGTTTTCGGGTCAGTTTTGCCCAACGTTAGCCGCTACCGCTTGCCGCTGGACTGTTTTCGGGCCAATTTCCACCGACTCTTGGCCGTATCCGCTTAGTTTTCCCCAACGCGTGGCCGCATCCGCTTAGTTTTCCCCCGCTGAACTGTTTTCGGGTCACTTTTGCCCAACGTTAGCCGCTTCCGCTTGCCGCTGGACTGTTTTCGGGCAAATTTCCACCGACTCTTGGCCGTATCCGCTTAGTTTTCCCCAACGCGTGGCCGCATCCGCTTAGTTTTCCCCCGCTGAACTGTTTTCGGGTCAGTTTTGCCCAACGTTAGCCGCTTCCGCCTGCCGCTGGACTGTTTTCGGGCCAATTTCCACCGACTCTTGGCCGTATCCGCTTAGTTTTCCCCAACGCGTGGCCGCATCCGCTTAGTTTTCCCCCGCTGAACTGTTTTCGGGTCACTTTTGCCCAACGTTAGCCGCTTCCGCTTGCCGCTGGACTGTTTTCGGGCCAATTTCCACCGACTCTTGGCCGTATCCGCTTAGTTTTCCCCAACGCGTGGCCGCATCCGCTTAGTTTTCCCCCGCTGACCTGTTTTCGGGTCAGTTTTGCCCAACGTTAGCCGCTTCCGCTTGCCGCTGGACTGTTTTCGGGCCAATTTCCACCGACTCTTGGCCGTATCCGCTTAGTTTTCCCCAACGCGTGGCCGCATCCGCTTAGTTTTCCCCCGCTGAACTGTTTTCGGGTCACTTTTGCCCAACGTTAGCCGCTTCCGCTTGCCGCTGGGCTGTTTTCGGGCCAATTTCCACCGACACTTGGCCGCATCCGCTTAGTTTTCCCCAACGCGTGGCCGCATCCGCTTAGTTTTCCCCCGCTTAACTGTTTTCGGGTCACTTTTCCCCAACGTTAGCCGCTTCCGCTTGCCGCTGGGCTGTTTTCGGGCCATTTTTCCCCAACACTTGGCCGTATCCGCTTAGTTTTCCCCAACGCGTGGCCGCATCCGCTTAGTTTTCCCCCGCTGAACTGTTTTCGGGTCACTTTTGCCCAACGTTAGCCGCTTCCGCTTGCCGCTGGACTGTTTTCGGGCCAATTTCCACCGACTCTGGGCCGGATCCGCTTAGTTTTCCCCAACGCTTGGCTGCATCCGCTTAATTTTCCCCAGCTGAACTGTTTTCGGGTCACTTTGTCCCAACGTTAGCCGTTTCCGCTTGCCGCTGGACTGTTTTCGGGCCATTTTCCACCGACTCTTGGCCGTATCCGCTTGGTTTTGCCCAACGCTTGGCTGCTTCCGCTTAATTTCCCCCAGCTGAACTGTTTTCGGGTCACTTTTGCCCAACGTTAGCCGTTTCCGCTTGCCGCTGGACTGTTTTCGGGCCATTTTTCACCGTCACTTGGCCGTATCCGCTTAGTTTTCGCCAACAATTGGCTGCATCCGCTTAATTTTCCAAGCTATACTGCTTTCGGGTCAGTTTTGCCCAACGTTAGCCGCTTCCGCTTGCCGCTGGGCTGTTTTCGGGCCATTTTCCACCCACGCTGGCACCGACGGGGCCATGTACACCCACGCGCGTGTACATGAGGGGGCACCCATTTTTGAAAACCTTGCCCCCCTATAGGGGAATATGCATTTTGAGGCTCTAGCCACGCCCAGGGTTACCACCCCCTGAAAATCCCCCAAGTCAAAATCACCCATGTAAAATATTCAAAAAAATCTCAAAAAATCACAAAAAATTTATAAAATCAAATAAATTCAAAAAAAAAAAAAAAAATTTCAAAAATTCAAAAAAAATTCAAAAAATTCAAAAAAATTCAAAAAAATTCAAAAATTTCAAAAATTCAAAAAAAGTCCAAAAACCCAAAAAAACTTCAAAAATTTCAAAAATTCAAAAAAATTTCAAAAAAAATTTCAAAAATTTGCCCCGCTGAACTGTTTTCGGGTCACTTTTGCCCAACGTTAGCCGCTTCCGCTTGCCGCTGGACTGTTTTCGGGCCAATTTCCACCGACTCTTGGCCGTATCCGCTTAGTTTTCCCCAACGCGTGGCCGCATCCGCTTAGTTTTCCCCCGCTGAACTGTTTTCGGGTCACTTTTGCCCAACGTTAGCCGCTTCCGCTTGCCGCTGGGCTGTTTTCGGGCCAATTTCCACCGACACTTGGCCGCATCCGCTTAGTTTTCCCCAACGCGTGCCCGCATCCGCTTAGTTTTCCCCCGCTTAACTGTTTTCGGGTCACTTTTCCCCAACGTTAGCCGCTTCCGCATGCCGCTGGGCTGTTTTCGGGCCATTTTTCCCCAACACTTGGCCGTATCCGCTT
>NW_027601200.1:30000-35000 GCF_964058835.1 Carex rostrata
CGGGCGCCTCCACGCTTAGACACCCTGCCCGATCGTGCTTCGCCGGCTTTACGGCTGGGGATTTCAACCCGCTCGGTCTCTGCGGGGCGCCTCCACGCTTAGGCGCCCCAATGAACCGTGTTTCGCCGGCTTTACGGCTGGGGATTTCAACCCGCTCGGTCTCTGCGGGGTGCCTCCACGCTTAGGCGCCCCGCTCAACCGTGTTTCGCCGGCTTTACAGCTGGGGATTTCAACCCTTGCGGCTACCCGCATCGGTCTTACGGGCGCCTCCACGCTTAGACGCCCTGCCCGATCGTGTTTCACCGGCTTTACGGCTGGGGATTTCAACCCGCATCGGTCTCTGCGGGGCGCCTCCACGCTTAGGCACCCCGCTCAACCGTGTTTCGCCGGCTTTACGGCTGGGGATTTCAACCCGCTCGGTCACTGCGGGGCGCCTCCACGCTTAGGCGCCCCGCTCAACCGTGTTTCGCCGGCTTTACGGCTGGGGATTTCAACCCGCGCGGCTACCCGCATCGGTCTTACGGGCGCCTCCACGCTTAGACGCCCTGCCCGAACGTGTTTCGCCGGCTTTACGGCTGGGGATTTCAACCCGCTCGGTCTCTGCGGGGCGCCTCCACGCTTAGGCTCCCCAATGAACCGTGTTTCGCCGGCTTTACGGCTGGGGATTTCAACCCGCGCGGCTACCCGCATCGGTCTTACGGGCGAAACTCCACGCGGAGTCGCCCTGCCCGAACGTGTTTCGCCGGCTTTACGGCTGGGGATTTCAACCCGCTCGGTCTCTGCGGGGCGCCTCCACGCTTAGGCGCCCCGCTCAACCGTGTTTCACCGGCTTTACGGCTGGGGATTTCAACCCGCTCAGTCACTGCAGGGCGCCTCCACGCTTAGGCGCCCCGCTCAACCGTGTTTCGCCGGCTTTACGGCTGGGGATTTCAACCCGCACGGCTACCCGCATCGGTCTTACGGGCGCCTCCACGCTTAGACGCCCTGCCCGAACGTGTTTCGCCGGCTTTACGGCTGGGGATTTCAACCCGCTCGGTCTCTGCGGGGCGCCTCCACGCTTAGGCTCCCCAATGAACCGTGTTTCGCCGGCTTTACGGCTGGGGATTTCAACCCGCGCGGCTACCCGCATCGGTCTTACGGGCGAAACTCCACGCGGAGTCGCCCTGCCCGAACGTGTTTCGCCGGCTTTACGGCTGGGGATTTCAACCCGCTCGGTCTCTGCGGGGCGCCTCCACGCTTAGGCGCCCCGCTCAACCGTGTTTCACCGGCTTTACGGCTGGGGATTTCAACCCGCGCGGCTACCCGCATCGGTCTTACGGGCGAAACTCCACGCGGAGTCGCACTGCCCGAACTTGTTTCGCCGGCTTTACGGCTGGGGATTTCAACCCGCTCGGTCTCTGCGGGCGCCTCCACGCTTAGGCGCCCCAATGAACCGTGTTTCGCCGGCTTTACGGCTGGGGATTTCAACCCGCTCGGTCTCTGCGGGGCGCCTCCACGCTTAGGCGCCCCAATGAACCGTGTTTCGCCGGCTTTACGGCTGGGGATTTCAACCCGCTCGGTCTCTGCGGGGCGCCTCCACGCTTAGGCGCCCCAATGAACCGTGTTTCACCGGCTTTACGGCTGGGGATTTCAACCCGCGCGGCTACCCGCATCGGCCTTACGGGCGAAACTCCACGCGGAGTCACCCTGCCCGACCGCTTTTCGCCGGCTTTACAGCTGGGGATTTCAACCCGCATCGGTCTTACGGGCGCCTCCACGCTTAGACGCCCTGCCCCACCGTGTTTCGCCGGCTCTACGGCTGGGGATTTCAACCCGCGTGGTCCGTGTTTTTCGGTAACATATTCGTGTTCCTTGCCCCCGACGGGCCGTGTTTTTCGGTAACAAAATCGTGTCTTTTGTCCCCGCTGCACCGTGTTTTTTGCCCCGCTCAACCGTGTTTTTTGCCCCCGCTCAACCGTGCTTACTGCCCCCGCTCAACCGTGTTTTTTCGGTAACATAATCGTGTCTTCGGGTAACATAATCTTGTTTTTCGGGCCATTTTACACCGACAGAGGCACCCACAGGGGCCATGTACACCCCGCTTGGCATGTACATGAGGGGCTGCCTCTTCCAAAAATCCTTCCCCCCTATAGGGGAATATGCATTTTGGGTCTCCAGCCACGCCCAGGGTTACCACCCCCTGGAAATCCCCCAGGTTTACCCCCCATTTTATGTGGATGCATAGATTCAGACCGCCCTGCTCCACCGCTTTTCGCCATTTTTGCCCAACGTTAGCCGCTTCGGCGTGCCGCTGGACTGTTTTCGGGCCTTTTTCACCGACGCTTGGCCGTATCCGCTTAGTTTTCCCCAACGCTTGGCCGCATCCGCTTAGTTTTCCCCCGCTGGACTGTTTTCGGGTCACTTTTGCCCAACGTTAGCGGCTTCCGCTTGCCGCTGGACTGTTTTCGGGCCCTTTTTCACCGACCCTTGGCCGTATCCGCTTAGTTTTCCCCAACGCGTGGCCGCATCCGCTTAGTTTTCCCCCGCTGAACTGTTTTCGGGTCACTTTTGCCCAACGTTAGCCGCTTCCGCTTGCCGCTGGGCTGTTTTCGGGCCATTTTTCCCCAACACTTGGCCGTATCCGCTTAGTTTTCCCCAACGCGTGGCCGCATCCGCTTAGTTTTCCCCCGCTGAACTGTTTTCGGGTCAGTTTTGCCCAACGTTAGCCGCTACCGCTTGCCGCTGGACTGTTTTCGGGCCAATTTCCACCGACTCTTGGCCGTATCCGCTTAGTTTTCCCCAACGCGTGGCCGCATCCGCTTAGTTTTCCCCCGCTGAACTGTTTTCGGGTCACTTTTGCCCAACGTTAGCCGCTTCCGCTTGCCGCTGGACTGTTTTCGGGCCAATTTCCACCGACTCTTGGCCGTATCCGCTTAGTTTTCCCCAACGCGTGGCCGCATCCGCTTAGTTTTCCCCCGCTGAACTGTTTTCGGGTCAGTTTTGCCCAACGTTAGCCGCTTCCGCCTGCCGCTGGACTGTTTTCGGGCCAATTTCCACCGACTCTTGGCCGTATCCGCTTAGTTTTCCCCAACGCGTGGCCGCATCCGCTTAGTTTTCCCCCGCTGAACTGTTTTCGGGTCACTTTTGCCCAACGTTAGCCGCTTCCGCTTGCCGCTGGACTGTTTTCGGGCCAATTTCCACCGACTCTTGGCCGTATCCGCTTAGTTTTCCCCAACGCGTGGCCGCATCCGCTTAGTTTTCCCCCGCTGACCTGTTTTCGGGTCAGTTTTGCCCAACGTTAGCCGCTTCCGCTTGCCGCTGGACTGTTTTCGGGCCAATTTCCACCGACTCTTGGCCGTATCCGCTTAGTTTTCCCCAACGCGTGGCCGCATCCGCTTAGTTTTCCCCCGCTGAACTGTTTTCGGGTCACTTTTGCCCAACGTTAGCCGCTTCCGCTTGCCGCTGGGCTGTTTTCGGGCCAATTTCCACCGACACTTGGCCGCATCCGCTTAGTTTTCCCCAACGCGTGGCCGCATCCGCTTAGTTTTCCCCCGCTTAACTGTTTTCGGGTCACTTTTCCCCAACGTTAGCCGCTTCCGCTTGCCGCTGGGCTGTTTTCGGGCCATTTTTCCCCAACACTTGGCCGTATCCGCTTAGTTTTCCCCAACGCGTGGCCGCATCCGCTTAGTTTTCCCCCGCTGAACTGTTTTCGGGTCACTTTTGCCCAACGTTAGCCGCTTCCGCTTGCCGCTGGACTGTTTTCGGGCCAATTTCCACCGACTCTGGGCCGGATCCGCTTAGTTTTCCCCAACGCTTGGCTGCATCCGCTTAATTTTCCCCAGCTGAACTGTTTTCGGGTCACTTTGTCCCAACGTTAGCCGTTTCCGCTTGCCGCTGGACTGTTTTCGGGCCATTTTCCACCGACTCTTGGCCGTATCCGCTTGGTTTTGCCCAACGCTTGGCTGCTTCCGCTTAATTTCCCCCAGCTGAACTGTTTTCGGGTCACTTTTGCCCAACGTTAGCCGTTTCCGCTTGCCGCTGGACTGTTTTCGGGCCATTTTTCACCGTCACTTGGCCGTATCCGCTTAGTTTTCGCCAACAATTGGCTGCATCCGCTTAATTTTCCAAGCTATACTGCTTTCGGGTCAGTTTTGCCCAACGTTAGCCGCTTCCGCTTGCCGCTGGGCTGTTTTCGGGCCATTTTCCACCCACGCTGGCACCGACGGGGCCATGTACACCCACGCGCGTGTACATGAGGGGGCACCCATTTTTGAAAACCTTGCCCCCCTATAGGGGAATATGCATTTTGAGGCTCTAGCCACGCCCAGGGTTACCACCCCCTGAAAATCCCCCAAGTCGAAATCACCCATGTAAAATATTCAAAAAAATCTCAAAAAATCACAAAAAATTTATAAAATCAAATAAATTAAAAAAAAAAAAAAAAAATTCAAAAATTCAAAAAAAATTCAAAAAATTCAAAAAAATTCAAAAAAATTCAAAAAATTCAAAAATTCAAAAAAAGTCCAAAAACCCAAAAAAACTTCAAAAATTTCAAAAATTCAAAAAAATTTCAAAATTTCAAAAAAAATTTCAAAAATTTGCCCCGCTGAACTGTTTTCGGGTCACTTTTGCCCAACGTTAGCCGCTTCCGCTTGCCGCTGGACTGTTTTCGGGCCTATTTCCACCGACTCTTGGCCGTATCCGCTTAGTTTTCCCCAACGCGTGGCCGCATCCGCTTAGTTTTCCCCCGCTTAACTATTTTCGGGTCACTTTTCCCCAACGTTAGCCGCTTCCGCTTGCCGCTGGGCTGTTTTCGGGCCATTTTTCCCCAACACTTGGCCGTATCCGCTTAGTTTTCCCCAACGCGTGGCCGCATCCGCTTAGTTTTCCCCCGCTGAACTGTTTTCGGGTAACTTTTTCCCAACGTTAGCCGCTTCCGCTTGCCGCTGGACTGTTTTCGGGCCAATTTCCACCGACTCTGGGCCGGATCCGCTTTGTTTTCCCCAACGCGTGGCCGCATC
>NW_027601200.1:45000-50000 GCF_964058835.1 Carex rostrata
ATTTCAACCCGCGCGGCTACCCGCATCGGCCTTACGGGCGAAACTCCACGCGGAGTCACCCTGCCCGACCGCTTTTCGCCGGCTTTACGGCTGGGGATTTCAACCCGCATCGGTCTTACGGGCGCCTCCACGCTTAGACGCCCTGCCCCACCGTGTTTCGCCGGCTCTACGGCTGGGGATTTCAACCCGCGTGGTCCGTGTTTTTCGGTAACATATTCGTGTTCCTTGCCCCCGACGGGCCGTGTTTTTCGGTAACAAAATCGTGTCTTTTGTCCCCGCTGCACCGTGTTTTTTGCCCCGCTCAACCGTGTTTTTTGCCCCCGCTCAACCGTGCTTACTGCCCCCGCTCAACCGTGTTTTTTCGGTAACATAATCGTGTCTTCGGGTAACATAATCTTGTTTTTCGGGCCATTTTACACCGACAGAGGCACCCACAGGGGCCATGTACACCCCGCTTGGCATGTACATGAGGGGCTGCCTCTTCCAAAAATCCTTCCCCCCTATAGGGGAATATGCATTTTGGGTCTCCAGCCACGCCCAGGGTTACCACCCCCTGGAAATCCCCCAGGTTTACCCCCCATTTTATGTGGATGCATAGATTCAGACCGCCCTGCTCCACCGCTTTTCGCCATTTTTGCCCAACGTTAGCCGCTTCGGCGTGCCGCTGGACTGTTTTCGGGCCTTTTTCACCGACGCTTGGCCGTATCCGCTTAGTTTTCCCCAACGCTTGGCCGCATCCGCTTAGTTTTCCCCCGCTGGACTGTTTTCGGGTCACTTTTGCCCAACGTTAGCGGCTTCCGCTTGTCGCTGGACTGTTTTCGGGCCCTTTTTCACCGACCCTTGGCCGTATCCGCTTAGTTTTCCCCAACGCGTGGCCGCATCCGCTTAGTTTTCCCCCGCTGAACTGTTTTCGGGTCACTTTTGCCCAACGTTAGCCGCTTCCGCTTGCCGCTGGGCTGTTTTCGGGCCATTTTTCCCCAACACTTGGCCGTATCCGCTTAGTTTTCCCCAACGCGTGGCCGCATCCGCTTAGTTTTCCCCCGCTGAACTGTTTTCGGGTCAGTTTTGCCCAACGTTAGCCGCTACCGCTTGCCGCTGGACTGTTTTCGGGCCAATTTCCACCGACTCTTGGCCGTATCCGCTTAGTTTTCCCCAACGCGTGGCCGCATCCGCTTAGTTTTCCCCCGCTGAACTGTTTTCGGGTCACTTTTGCCCAACGTTAGCCGCTTCCGCCTGCCGCTGGACTGTTTTCGGGCCAATTTCCACCGACTCTTGGCCGTATCCGCTTAGTTTTCCCCAACGCGTGGCCGCATCCGCTTAGTTTTCCCCCGCTGAACTGTTTTCGGGTCAGTTTTGCCCAACGTTAGCCGCTTCCGCCTGCCGCTGGACTGTTTTCGGGCCAATTTCCACCGACTCTTGGCCGTATCCGCTTAGTTTTCCCCAACGCGTGGCCGCATCCGCTTAGTTTTCCCCCGCTGAACTGTTTTCGGGTCACTTTTGCCCAACGTTAGCCGCTTCCGCTTGCCGCTGGACTGTTTTCGGGCCAATTTCCACCGACTCTTGGCCGTATCCGCTTAGTTTTCCCCAACGCGTGGCCGCATCCGCTTAGTTTTCCCCCGCTGACCTGTTTTCGGGTCAGTTTTGCCCAACGTTAGCCGCTTCCGCTTGCCGCTGGACTGTTTTCGGGCCAATTTCCACCGACTCTTGGCCGTATCCGCTTAGTTTTCCCCAACGCGTGGCCGCATCTGCTTAGTTTTCCCCCGCTGAACTGTTTTCGGGTCACTTTTGCCCAACGTTAGCCGCTTCCGCTTGCCGCTGGGCTGTTTTCGGGCCAATTTCCACCGACACTTGGCCGCATCCGCTTAGTTTTCCCCAACGCGTGGCCGCATCCGCTTAGTTTTCCCCCGCTTAACTGTTTTCGGGTCACTTTTCCCCAACGTTAGCCGCTTCCGCTTGCCGCTGGGCTGTTTTCGGGCCATTTTTCCCCAACACTTGGCCGTATCCGCTTAGTTTTCCCCAACGCGTGGCCGCATCCGCTTAGTTTTCCCCCGCTGAACTGTTTTCGGGTCACTTTTGCCCAACGTTAGCCGCTTCCGCTTGCCGCTGGACTGTTTTCGGGCCAATTTCCACCGACTCTGGGCCGGATCCGCTTAGTTTTCCCCAACGCTTGGCTGCATCCGCTTAATTTTCCCCAGCTGAACTGTTTTCGGGTCACTTTGTCCCAACGTTAGCCGTTTCCGCTTGCCGCTGGACTGTTTTCGGGCCATTTTCCACCGACTCTTGGCCGTATCCGCTTGGTTTTGCCCAACGCTTGGCTGCTTCCGCTTAATTTCCCCCAGCTGAACTGTTTTCGGGTCACTTTTGCCCAACGTTAGCCGTTTCCGCTTGCCGCTGGACTGTTTTCGGGCCATTTTTCACCGTCACTTGGCCGTATCCGCTTAGTTTTCGCCAACAATTGGCTGCATCCGCTTAATTTTCCAAGCTATACTGCTTTCGGGTCAGTTTTGCCCAACGTTAGCCGCTTCCGCTTGCCGCTGGGCTGTTTTCGGGCCATTTTCCACCCACGCTGGCACCGACGGGGCCATGTACACCCACGCGCGTGTACATGAGGGGGCACCCATTTTTGAAAACCTTGCCCCCCTATAGGGGAATATGCATTTTGAGGCTCTAGCCACGCCCAGGGTTACCACCCCCTGAAAATCCCCCAAGTCAAAATCACCCATGTAAAATATTCAAAAAAATCTCAAAAAATCACAAAAAATTTATAAAATCAAATAAATTCAAAAAAAAAAAAAAAATTTCAAAAATTCAAAAAAAATTCAAAAAATTCAAAAAAATTCAAAAAAATTCAAAAATTTCAAAAATTCAAAAAAAGTCCAAAAACCCAAAAAAACTTCAAAAATTTCAAAAATTCAAAAAAATTTCAAAAAAAATTTCAAAAATTTGCCCCGCTGAACTGTTTTCGGGTCACTTTTGCCCAACGTTAGCCGCTTCCGCTTGCCGCTGGACTGTTTTCGGGCCAATTTCCACCGACTCTTGGCCGTATCCGCTTAGTTTTCCCCAACGCGTGGCCGCATCCGCTTAGTTTTCCCCCGCTGAACTGTTTTCGGGTCACTTTTGCCCAACGTTAGCCGCTTCCGCTTGCCGCTGGGCTGTTTTCGGGCCAATTTCCACCGACACTTGGCCGCATCCGCTTAGTTTTCCCCAACGCGTGCCCGCATCCGCTTAGTTTTCCCCCGCTTAACTGTTTTCGGGTCACTTTTCCCCAACGTTAGCCGCTTCCGCATGCCGCTGGGCTGTTTTCGGGCCATTTTTCCCCAACACTTGGCCGTATCCGCTTAGTTTTCCCCAACGCGTGGCCGCATCCGCTTAGTTTTCCCCCGCTGAACTGTTTTCGGGTCACTTTTGCCCAACGTTAGCCGCTTCCGCTTGCCGCTGGACTGTTTTCGGGCCAATTTCCACCGACTCTGGGCCGGATCCGCTTAGTTTTCCCCAACGCTTGGCTGCATCCGCTTAATTTTCCCCAGCTGAACTGTTTTCGGGTCACTTTGTCCCAACGTTAGCTGTTTCCGCTTGCCGCTGGACTGTTTTCGGGCCATTTTCCACCGACTCTTGGCCGTATCCGCTTGGTTTTGCCCAACGCTTGGCTGCTTCCGCTTAATTTCCCCCAGCTGAACTGTTTTCGGGTCACTTTTGACCAACGTTAGCCGTTTCCGCTTGCCGCTGGACTGTTTTCGGGCCATTTTTCACCGTCACTTGGCCGTATCCGCTTAGTTTTCGCCAACAATTGGCTGCATCCGCTTAATTTTCCAAGCTATACTGCTTTCGGGTCAGTTTTGCCCAACGTTAGCCGCTTCCGCTTGCCGCTGGGCTGTTTTCGGGCCATTTTCCACCCACGCTGGCACCGACGGGGCCATGTACACCCACGCGCGTGTACATGAGGGGGCACCCATTTTTGAAAACCTTGCCCCCCTATAGGGGAATATGCATTTTGAGGCTCTAGCCACGCCCAGGGTTACCACCCCCTGAAAATCCCCCAAGTCGAAATCACCCATGTAAAATATTCAAAAAAATCTCAAAAAATCACAAAAAATTTATAAAATCAAATAAATTAAAAAAAAAAAAAAAAAATTCAAAAATTCAAAAAAAATTCAAAAAATTCAAAAAAATTCAAAAAAATTCAAAAAATTCAAAAATTCAAAAAAAGTCCAAAAACCCAAAAAAACTTCAAAAATTTCAAAAATTCAAAAAAATTTCAAAATTTCAAAAAAAATTTCAAAAATTTGCCCCGCTGAACTGTTTTCGGGTCACTTTTGCCCAACGTTAGCCGCTTCCGCTTGCCGCTGGACTGTTTTCGGGCCTATTTCCACCGACTCTTGGCCGTATCCGCTTAGTTTTCCCCAACGCGTGGCCGCATCCGCTTAGTTTTCCCCCGCTTAACTGTTTTCGGGTCACTTTTCCCCAACGTTAGCCGCTTCCGCTTGCCGCTGGGCTGTTTTCGGGCCATTTTTCCCCAACACTTGGCCGTATCCGCTTAGTTTTCCCCAACGCGTGGCCGCATCCGCTTAGTTTTCCCCCGCTGAACTATTTTCGGGTAACTTTTTCCCAACGTTAGCCGCTTCCGCTTGCCGCTGGACTGTTTTCGGGCCAATTTCCACCGACTCTGGGCCGGATCCGCTTTGTTTTCCCCAACGCGTGGCCGCATCCGCTTAGTTTTCCCCCGCTTAACTGTTTTCGGGTCACTTTTCCCCAACGTTAGCCGCTTCCGCTTGCCGCTGGGCTGTTTTCGGGCCAATTTCCACCGACTCTTGGCCGGATCCGCTTAATTTTCCCCAGCTGAACTGTTTTCGGGTCATTTTAGCCCGACGGGGGCACCGACGGGACTGTTTTCGGGCCATTTTGCACCGACGCTTGGCCGCATGCGCTCAGTTTTGGGGCCATTTTTCACTGACGGCTGGCCGCATCCGCTTAGTTGCCCCCGCTTTGCTGATTTTTGCGCC
>NW_027601200.1:60000-67500 GCF_964058835.1 Carex rostrata
TCCACGCTTAGGCGCCCCGCTCAACCGTGTTTCGCCGGCTTTACGGCTGGGGATTTCAACCCGCACGGCTACCCGCATCGGTCTTACGGGCGCCTCCACGCTTAGACGCCCTGCCCGAACGTGTTTCGCCGGCTTTACGGCTGGGGATTTCAACCCGCTCGGTCTCTGCGGGGCGCCTCCACGCTTAGGCTCCCCAATGAACCGTGTTTCGCCGGCTTTACGGCTGGGGATTTCAACCCGCGCGGCTACCCGCATCGGTCTTACGGGCGAAACTCCACGCGGAGTCGCCCTGCCCGAACGTGTTTCGCCGGCTTTACGGCTGGGGATTTCAACCCGCTCGGTCTCTGCGGGGCGCCTCCACGCTTAGGCGCCCCGCTCAACCGTGTTTCACCGGCTTTACGGCTGGGGATTTCAACCCGCGCGGCTACCCGCATCGGTCTTACGGGCGAAACTCCACGCGGAGTCGCACTGCCCGAACTTGTTTCGCCGGCTTTACGGCTGGGGATTTCAACCCGCTCGGTCTCTGCGGGCGCCTCCACGCTTAGGCGCCCCAATGAACCGTGTTTCGCCGGCTTTACGGCTGGGGATTTCAACCCGCTCGGTCTCTGCGGGGCGCCTCCACGCTTAGGCGCCCCAATGAACCGTGTTTCGCCGGCTTTACGGCTGGGGATTTCAACCCGCTCGGTCTCTGCGGGGCGCCTCCACGCTTAGGCGCCCCAATGAACCGTGTTTCACCGGCTTTACGGCTGGGGATTTCAACCCGCGCGGCTACCCGCATCGGCCTTACGGGCGAAACTCCACGCGGAGTCACCCTGCCCGACCGCTTTTCGCCGGCTTTACGGCTGGGGATTTCAACCCGCATCGGTCTTACGGGCGCCTCCACGCTTAGACGCCCTGCCCCACCGTGTTTCGCCGGCTCTACGGCTGGGGATTTCAACCCGCGTGGTCCGTGTTTTTCGGTAACATATTCGTGTTCCTTGCCCCCGACGGGCCGTGTTTTTCGGTAACAAAATCGTGTCTTTTGTCCCCGCTGCACCGTGTTTTTTGCCCCGCTCAACCGTGTTTTTTGCCCCCGCTCAACCGTGCTTACTGCCCCCGCTCAACCGTGTTTTTTCGGTAACATAATCGTGTCTTCGGGTAACATAATCTTGTTTTTCGGGCCATTTTACACCGACAGAGGCACCCACAGGGGCCATGTACACCCCGCTTGGCATGTACATGAGGGGCTGCCTCTTCCAAAAATCCTTCCCCCCTATAGGGGAATATGCATTTTGGGTCTCCAGCCACGCCCAGGGTTACCACCCCCTGGAAATCCCCCAGGTTTACCCCCCATTTTATGTGGATGCATAGATTCAGACCGCCCTGCTCCACCGCTTTTCGCCATTTTTGCCCAACGTTAGCCGCTTCGGCGTGCCGCTGGACTGTTTTCGGGCCTTTTTCACCGACGCTTGGCCGTATCCGCTTAGTTTTCCCCAACGCTTGGCCGCATCCGCTTAGTTTTCCCCCGCTGGACTGTTTTCGGGTCACTTTTGCCCAACGTTAGCGGCTTCCGCTTGTCGCTGGACTGTTTTCGGGCCCTTTTTCACCGACCCTTGGCCGTATCCGCTTAGTTTTCCCCAACGCGTGGCCGCATCCGCTTAGTTTTCCCCCGCTGAACTGTTTTCGGGTCACTTTTGCCCAACGTTAGCCGCTTCCGCTTGCCGCTGGGCTGTTTTCGGGCCATTTTTCCCCAACACTTGGCCGTATCCGCTTAGTTTTCCCCAACGCGTGGCCGCATCCGCTTAGTTTTCCCCCGCTGAACTGTTTTCGGGTCAGTTTTGCCCAACGTTAGCCGCTACCGCTTGCCGCTGGACTGTTTTCGGGCCAATTTCCACCGACTCTTGGCCGTATCCGCTTAGTTTTCCCCAACGCGTGGCCGCATCCGCTTAGTTTTCCCCCGCTGAACTGTTTTCGGGTCACTTTTGCCCAACGTTAGCCGCTTCCGCTTGCCGCTGGACTGTTTTCGGGCCAATTTCCACCGACTCTTGGCCGTATCCGCTTAGTTTTCCCCAACGCGTGGCCGCATCCGCTTAGTTTTCCCCCGCTGAACTGTTTTCGGGTCAGTTTTGCCCAACGTTAGCCGCTTCCGCCTGCCGCTGGACTGTTTTCGGGCCAATTTCCACCGACTCTTGGCCGTATCCGCTTA
This sequence comes from Carex rostrata, assembly GCF_964058835.1. Classification (NCBI taxonomy): domain Eukaryota; kingdom Viridiplantae; phylum Streptophyta; class Magnoliopsida; order Poales; family Cyperaceae; genus Carex; species Carex rostrata. The sequence continues at coordinate 62,186 of NW_027601200.1, forward strand.
GTTTTCCCCAACGCGTGGCCGCATCCGCTTAGTTTTCCCCCGCTGAACTGTTTTCGGGTCACTTTTGCCCAACGTTAGCCGCTTCCGCTTGCCGCTGGACTGTTTTCGGGCCAATTTCCACCGACTCTTGGCCGTATCCGCTTAGTTTTCCCCAACGCGTGGCCGCATCCGCTTAGTTTTCCCCCGCTGACCTGTTTTCGGGTCAGTTTTGCCCAACGTTAGCCGCTTCCGCTTGCCGCTGGACTGTTTTCGGGCCAATTTCCACCGACTCTTGGCCGTATCCGCTTAGTTTTCCCCAACGCGTGGCCGCATCCGCTTAGTTTTCCCCCGCTGAACTGTTTTCGGGTCACTTTTGCCCAACGTTAGCCGCTTCCGCTTGCCGCTGGGCTGTTTTCGGGCCAATTTCCACCGACACTTGGCCGCATCCGCTTAGTTTTCCCCAACGCGTGGCCGCATCCGCTTAGTTTTCCCCCGCTTAACTGTTTTCGGGTCACTTTTCCCCAACGTTAGCCGCTTCCGCTTGCCGCTGGGCTGTTTTCGGGCCATTTTTCCCCAACACTTGGCCGTATCCGCTTAGTTTTCCCCAACGCGTGGCCGCATCCGCTTAGTTTTCCCCCGCTGAACTGTTTTCGGGTCACTTTTGCCCAACGTTAGCCGCTTCCGCTTGCCGCTGGACTGTTTTCGGGCCAATTTCCACCGACTCTGGGCCGGATCCGCTTAGTTTTCCCCAACGCTTGGCTGCATCCGCTTAATTTTCCCCAGCTGAACTGTTTTCGGGTCACTTTGTCCCAACGTTAGCCGTTTCCGCTTGCCGCTGGACTGTTTTCGGGCCATTTTCCACCGACTCTTGGCCGTATCCGCTTGGTTTTGCCCAACGCTTGGCTGCTTCCGCTTAATTTCCCCCAGCTGAACTGTTTTCGGGTCACTTTTGCCCAACGTTAGCCGTTTCCGCTTGCCGCTGGACTGTTTTCGGGCCATTTTTCACCGTCACTTGGCCGTATCCGCTTAGTTTTCGCCAACAATTGGCTGCATCCGCTTAATTTTCCAAGCTATACTGCTTTCGGGTCAGTTTTGCCCAACGTTAGCCGCTTCCGCTTGCCGCTGGGCTGTTTTCGGGCCATTTTCCACCCACGCTGGCACCGACGGGGCCATGTACACCCACGCGCGTGTACATGAGGGGGCACCCATTTTTGAAAACCTTGCCCCCCTATAGGGGAATATGCATTTTGAGGCTCTAGCCACGCCCAGGGTTACCACCCCCTGAAAATCCCCCAAGTCCAAATCACCCATGTAAAATATTCAAAAAAATCTCAAAAAATCACAAAAAATTTATAAAATCAAATAAATTCAAAAAAAAAAAAAAAATTTCAAAAATTCAAAAAAAATTCAAAAAATTCAAAAAAATTCAAAAAAATTCAAAAATTTCAAAAATTCAAAAAAAGTCCAAAAACCCAAAAAAACTTCAAAAATTTCAAAAATTCAAAAAAATTTCAAAAAAAATTTCAAAAATTTGCCCCGCTGAACTGTTTTCGGGTCACTTTTGCCCAACGTTAGCCGCTTCCGCTTGCCGCTGGACTGTTTTCGGGCCAATTTCCACCGACTCTTGGCCGTATCCGCTTAGTTTTCCCCAACGCGTGGCCGCATCCGCTTAGTTTTCCCCCGCTGAACTGTTTTCGGGTCACTTTTGCCCAACGTTAGCCGCTTCCGCTTGCCGCTGGGCTGTTTTCGGGCCAATTTCCACCGACACTTGGCCGCATCCGCTTAGTTTTCCCCAACGCGTGCCCGCATCCGCTTAGTTTTCCCCCGCTTAACTGTTTTCGGGTCACTTTTCCCCAACGTTAGCCGCTTCCGCATGCCGCTGGGCTGTTTTCGGGCCATTTTTCCCCAACACTTGGCCGTATCCGCTTAGTTTTCCCCAACGCGTGGCCGCATCCGCTTAGTTTTCCCCCGCTGAACTGTTTTCGGGTCACTTTTGCCCAACGTTAGCCGCTTCCGCTTGCCGCTGGACTGTTTTCGGGCCAATTTCCACCGACTCTGGGCCGGATCCGCTTAGTTTTCCCCAACGCTTGGCTGCATCCGCTTAATTTTCCCCAGCTGAACTGTTTTCGGGTCACTTTGTCCCAACGTTAGCTGTTTCCGCTTGCCGCTGGACTGTTTTCGGGCCATTTTCCACCGACTCTTGGCCGTATCCGCTTGGTTTTGCCCAACGCTTGGCTGCTTCCGCTTAATTTCCCCCAGCTGAACTGTTTTCGGGTCACTTTTGACCAACGTTAGCCGTTTCCGCTTGCCGCTGGACTGTTTTCGGGCCATTTTTCACCGTCACTTGGCCGTATCCGCTTAGTTTTCGCCAACAATTGGCTGCATCCGCTTAATTTTCCAAGCTATACTGCTTTCGGGTCAGTTTTGCCCAACGTTAGCCGCTTCCGCTTGCCGCTGGGCTGTTTTCGGGCCATTTTCCACCCACGCTGGCACCGACGGGGCCATGTACACCCACGCGCGTGTACATGAGGGGGCACCCATTTTTGAAAACCTTGCCCCCCTATAGGGGAATATGCATTTTGAGGCTCTAGCCACGCCCAGGGTTACCACCCCCTGAAAATCCCCCAAGTCGAAATCACCCATGTAAAATATTCAAAAAAATCTCAAAAAATCACAAAAAATTTATAAAATCAAATAAATTAAAAAAAAAAAAAAAAAATTCAAAAATTCAAAAAAAATTCAAAAAATTCAAAAAAATTCAAAAAAATTCAAAAAATTCAAAAATTCAAAAAAAGTCCAAAAACCCAAAAAAACTTCAAAAATTTCAAAAATTCAAAAAAATTTCAAAATTTCAAAAAAAATTTCAAAAATTTGCCCCGCTGAACTGTTTTCGGGTCACTTTTGCCCAACGTTAGCCGCTTCCGCTTGCCGCTGGACTGTTTTCGGGCCTATTTCCACCGACTCTTGGCCGTATCCGCTTAGTTTTCCCCAACGCGTGGCCGCATCCGCTTAGTTTTCCCCCGCTTAACTGTTTTCGGGTCACTTTTCCCCAACGTTAGCCGCTTCCGCTTGCCGCTGGGCTGTTTTCGGGCCATTTTTCCCCAACACTTGGCCGTATCCGCTTAGTTTTCCCCAACGCGTGGCCGCATCCGCTTAGTTTTCCCCCGCTGAACTGTTTTCGGGTAACTTTTTCCCAACGTTAGCCGCTTCCGCTTGCCGCTGGACTGTTTTCGGGCCAATTTCCACCGACTCTGGGCCGGATCCGCTTTGTTTTCCCCAACGCGTGGCCGCATCCGCTTAGTTTTCCCCCGCTTAACTGTTTTCGGGTCACTTTTCCCCAACGTTAGCCGCTTCCGCTTGCCGCTGGGCTGTTTTCGGGCCAATTTCCACCGACTCTTGGCCGGATCCGCTTAATTTTCCCCAGCTGAACTGTTTTCGGGTCATTTTAGCCCGACGGGGGCACCGACGGGACTGTTTTCGGGCCATTTTGCACCGACGCTTGGCCGCATGCGCTCAGTTTTGGGGCCATTTTTCACTGACGGCTGGCCGCATCCGCTTAGTTGCCCCCGCTTTGCTGATTTTTGCGCCGTTTTTTTTGTTGAACTTCAGATTTCAAACTTCCAATTTTTTTTCCAAACTGCAGATTTCATATTTTATATTTTTAATAAATTTGAACTTTTTCAAAATATCAAAAAAGTATTGCCTACATCCATAATTTGGATCGCGTACAATCCGGAAGTTTGAGAAATGGTCCACACCGGGTGTGAACCATCCAATCCGAAAAAAGTGGGAATTTTTACAAGCCGGAAAAACTGGAGTTTCAATGGCTCTTTGGACGGTTGTAATTCATTTGGACCAAAAATTGTCCAACCCACTTGCATAAGATCCGAAATTGTCCAACCCAATTTTCTTTTTCCAAACTCCAAACTTCATATTTTATATTTTTAATAAATTTGAATTTTTGCCTACATCCATAATTTGGATCGCGTACAATCCGGAAGTTTGAGAAATGGTCCACACCGGGTGTGAACCATCCAATCCGAAAAAAGTGGGAATTTTTACAAGCCGGAAAAACTGGAGTTTCAATGGCTCTTTGGACGGTTGTAATTCATTTGGACCAAAAATTGTCCAACCCACTTGCATAAGATCCGAAATTGTACAACCCAATTTTTTTTTTCCAAACTCCAAATTTCATATTTCATATTTTTAATAAATTTGAATTTTTGCCTACATCCATAATTTGGATCGCGTACAATCCGGAAGTTTGAGAAATGGTCCACACCGGGTAGGAACCGTCCAATCCGAAAAAAGTGGGAATTTTTACAAGCCGGAAAAACTGGAGTTTCAATGGCTCTTTGGACGGTTGTAATTCATTTGGACCAAAAATTGTCCAACCCACTTGCATAAGATCCGAAATTGTCCAACCCAATTTTCTTTTTCCAAACTCCAAACTTCATATTTTATATTTTTAATAAATTTGAATTTTTGCCTACATCCATAATTTGGATCGCGTACAATCCGGAAGTTTGAGAAATGGTCCACACCGGGTGTGAACCATCCAATCCGAAAAAAGTGGGAATTTTTACAAGCCGGAAAAACTGGAGTTTCAATGGCTCTTTGGACGGTTGTAATTCATTTGGACCAAAAATTGTCCAACCCACTTGCATAAGATCCGAAATTGTACAACCCAATTTTTTTTTTCCAAACTCCAAATTTCATATTTCATATTTTTAATAAATTTGAATTTTTGCCTACATCCATAATTTGGATCGCGTACAATCCGGAAGTTTGAGAAATGGTCCACACCGGGTAGGAACCGTCCAATCCGAAAAAAGTGGGAATTTTTACAAGCCGGAAAAACTGGAGTTTCAATGGCTCTTTGGACGGTTGTAATTCATTTGGACCAAAAATTGTCCAACCCACTTGCATAAGATCCGAAATTGTCCAACCCAATTTTCTTTTTCCAAACTCCAAACTTCATATTTTATATTTTTAATAAATTTGAATTTTTGCCTACATCCATAATTTGGATCGCGTACAATCCGGAAGTTTGAGAAATGGTCCACACCGGGTGTGAACCATCCAATCCGAAAAAAGTGGGAATTTTTACAAGCCGGAAAAACTGGAGTTTCAATGGCTCTTTGGACGGTTGTAATTCATTTGGACCAAAAATTGTCCAACCCACTTGCATAAGATCCGAAATTGTACAACCCAATTTTTTTTTTCCAAACTCCAAATTTCATATTTCATATTTTTAATAAATTTGAATTTTTGCCTACATCCATAATTTGGATCGCGTACAATCCGGAAGTTTGAGAAATGGTCCACACCGGGTA
>NW_027601200.1:77500-82500 GCF_964058835.1 Carex rostrata
GGCTGCCTCTTCCAAAAATCCTTCCCCCCTATAGGGGAATATGCATTTTGGGTCTCCAGCCACGCCCAGGGTTACCACCCCCTGGAAATCCCCCAGGTTTACCCCCCATTTTATGTGGATGCATAGATTCAGACCGCCCTGCTCCACCGCTTTTCGCCATTTTTGCCCAACGTTAGCCGCTTCGGCGTGCCGCTGGACTGTTTTCGGGCCTTTTTCACCGACGCTTGGCCGTATCCGCTTAGTTTTCCCCAACGCTTGGCCGCATCCGCTTAGTTTTCCCCCGCTGGACTGTTTTCGGGTCACTTTTGCCCAACGTTAGCGGCTTCCGCTTGTCGCTGGACTGTTTTCGGGCCCTTTTTCACCGACCCTTGGCCGTATCCGCTTAGTTTTCCCCAACGCGTGGCCGCATCCGCTTAGTTTTCCCCCGCTGAACTGTTTTCGGGTCACTTTTGCCCAACGTTAGCCGCTTCCGCTTGCCGCTGGGCTGTTTTCGGGCCATTTTTCCCCAACACTTGGCCGTATCCGCTTAGTTTTCCCCAACGCGTGGCCGCATCCGCTTAGTTTTCCCCCGCTGAACTGTTTTCGGGTCAGTTTTGCCCAACGTTAGCCGCTACCGCTTGCCGCTGGACTGTTTTCGGGCCAATTTCCACCGACTCTTGGCCGTATCCGCTTAGTTTTCCCCAACGCGTGGCCGCATCCGCTTAGTTTTCCCCCGCTGAACTGTTTTCGGGTCACTTTTGCCCAACGTTAGCCGCTTCCGCTTGCCGCTGGACTGTTTTCGGGCCAATTTCCACCGACTCTTGGCCGTATCCGCTTAGTTTTCCCCAACGCGTGGCCGCATCCGCTTAGTTTTCCCCCGCTGAACTGTTTTCGGGTCAGTTTTGCCCAACGTTAGCCGCTTCCGCCTGCCGCTGGACTGTTTTCGGGCCAATTTCCACCGACTCTTGGCCGTATCCGCTTAGTTTTCCCCAACGCGTGGCCGCATCCGCTTAGTTTTCCCCCGCTGAACTGTTTTCGGGTCACTTTTGCCCAACGTTAGCCGCTTCCGCTTGCCGCTGGACTGTTTTCGGGCCAATTTCCACCGACTCTTGGCCGTATCCGCTTAGTTTTCCCCAACGCGTGGCCGCATCCGCTTAGTTTTCCCCCGCTGACCTGTTTTCGGGTCAGTTTTGCCCAACGTTAGCCGCTTCCGCTTGCCGCTGGACTGTTTTCGGGCCAATTTCCACCGACTCTTGGCCGTATCCGCTTAGTTTTCCCCAACGCGTGGCCGCATCCGCTTAGTTTTCCCCCGCTGAACTGTTTTCGGGTCACTTTTGCCCAACGTTAGCCGCTTCCGCTTGCCGCTGGGCTGTTTTCGGGCCAATTTCCACCGACACTTGGCCGCATCCGCTTAGTTTTCCCCAACGCGTGGCCGCATCCGCTTAGTTTTCCCCCGCTTAACTGTTTTCGGGTCACTTTTCCCCAACGTTAGCCGCTTCCGCTTGCCGCTGGGCTGTTTTCGGGCCATTTTTCCCCAACACTTGGCCGTATCCGCTTAGTTTTCCCCAACGCGTGGCCGCATCCGCTTAGTTTTCCCCCGCTGAACTGTTTTCGGGTCACTTTTGCCCAACGTTAGCCGCTTCCGCTTGCCGCTGGACTGTTTTCGGGCCAATTTCCACCGACTCTGGGCCGGATCCGCTTAGTTTTCCCCAACGCTTGGCTGCATCCGCTTAATTTTCCCCAGCTGAACTGTTTTCGGGTCACTTTGTCCCAACGTTAGCCGTTTCCGCTTGCCGCTGGACTGTTTTCGGGCCATTTTCCACCGACTCTTGGCCGTATCCGCTTGGTTTTGCCCAACGCTTGGCTGCTTCCGCTTAATTTCCCCCAGCTGAACTGTTTTCGGGTCACTTTTGCCCAACGTTAGCCGTTTCCGCTTGCCGCTGGACTGTTTTCGGGCCATTTTTCACCGTCACTTGGCCGTATCCGCTTAGTTTTCGCCAACAATTGGCTGCATCCGCTTAATTTTCCAAGCTATACTGCTTTCGGGTCAGTTTTGCCCAACGTTAGCCGCTTCCGCTTGCCGCTGGGCTGTTTTCGGGCCATTTTCCACCCACGCTGGCACCGACGGGGCCATGTACACCCACGCGCGTGTACATGAGGGGGCACCCATTTTTGAAAACCTTGCCCCCCTATAGGGGAATATGCATTTTGAGGCTCTAGCCACGCCCAGGGTTACCACCCCCTGAAAATCCCCCAAGTCCAAATCACCCATGTAAAATATTCAAAAAAATCTCAAAAAATCACAAAAAATTTATAAAATCAAATAAATTCAAAAAAAAAAAAAAATTTCAAAAATTCAAAAAAAATTCAAAAAATTCAAAAAAATTCAAAAAAATTCAAAAATTTCAAAAATTCAAAAAAAGTCCAAAAACCCAAAAAAACTTCAAAAATTTCAAAAATTCAAAAAAATTTCAAAAAAAATTTCAAAAATTTGCCCCGCTGAACTGTTTTCGGGTCACTTTTGCCCAACGTTAGCCGCTTCCGCTTGCCGCTGGACTGTTTTCGGGCCAATTTCCACCGACTCTTGGCCGTATCCGCTTAGTTTTCCCCAACGCGTGGCCGCATCCGCTTAGTTTTCCCCCGCTGAACTGTTTTCGGGTCACTTTTGCCCAACGTTAGCCGCTTCCGCTTGCCGCTGGGCTGTTTTCGGGCCAATTTCCACCGACACTTGGCCGCATCCGCTTAGTTTTCCCCAACGCGTGCCCGCATCCGCTTAGTTTTCCCCCGCTTAACTGTTTTCGGGTCACTTTTCCCCAACGTTAGCCGCTTCCGCATGCCGCTGGGCTGTTTTCGGGCCATTTTTCCCCAACACTTGGCCGTATCCGCTTAGTTTTCCCCAACGCGTGGCCGCATCCGCTTAGTTTTCCCCCGCTGAACTGTTTTCGGGTCACTTTTGCCCAACGTTAGCCGCTTCCGCTTGCCGCTGGACTGTTTTCGGGCCAATTTCCACCGACTCTGGGCCGGATCCGCTTAGTTTTCCCCAACGCTTGGCTGCATCCGCTTAATTTTCCCCAGCTGAACTGTTTTCGGGTCACTTTGTCCCAACGTTAGCTGTTTCCGCTTGCCGCTGGACTGTTTTCGGGCCATTTTCCACCGACTCTTGGCCGTATCCGCTTGGTTTTGCCCAACGCTTGGCTGCTTCCGCTTAATTTCCCCCAGCTGAACTGTTTTCGGGTCACTTTTGACCAACGTTAGCCGTTTCCGCTTGCCGCTGGACTGTTTTCGGGCCATTTTTCACCGTCACTTGGCCGTATCCGCTTAGTTTTCGCCAACAATTGGCTGCATCCGCTTAATTTTCCAAGCTATACTGCTTTCGGGTCAGTTTTGCCCAACGTTAGCCGCTTCCGCTTGCCGCTGGGCTGTTTTTGGGCCATTTTCCACCCACGCTGGCACCGACGGGGCCATGTACACCCACGCGCGTGTACATGAGGGGGCACCCATTTTTGAAAACCTTGCCCCCCTATAGGGGAATATGCATTTTGAGGCTCTAGCCACGCCCAGGGTTACCACCCCCTGAAAATCCCCCAAGTCGAAATCACCCATGTAAAATATTCAAAAAAATCTCAAAAAATCACAAAAAATTTATAAAATCAAATAAATTAAAAAAAAAAAAAAAAAATTCAAAAATTCAAAAAAAATTCAAAAAATTCAAAAAAATTCAAAAAAATTCAAAAAATTCAAAAATTCAAAAAAAGTCCAAAAACCCAAAAAAACTTCAAAAATTTCAAAAATTCAAAAAAATTTCAAAATTTCAAAAAAAATTTCAAAAATTTGCCCCGCTGAACTGTTTTCGGGTCACTTTTGCCCAACGTTAGCCGCTTCCGCTTGCCGCTGGACTGTTTTCGGGCCTATTTCCACCGACTCTTGGCCGTATCCGCTTAGTTTTCCCCAACGCGTGGCCGCATCCGCTTAGTTTTCCCCCGCTTAACTGTTTTCGGGTCACTTTTCCCCAACGTTAGCCGCTTCCGCTTGCCGCTGGGCTGTTTTCGGGCCATTTTTCCCCAACACTTGGCCGTATCCGCTTAGTTTTCCCCAACGCGTGGCCGCATCCGCTTAGTTTTCCCCCGCTGAACTGTTTTCGGGTAACTTTTTCCCAACGTTAGCCGCTTCCGCTTGCCGCTGGACTGTTTTCGGGCCAATTTCCACCGACTCTGGGCCGGATCCGCTTTGTTTTCCCCAACGCGTGGCCGCATCCGCTTAGTTTTCCCCCGCTTAACTGTTTTCGGGTCACTTTTCCCCAACGTTAGCCGCTTCCGCTTGCCGCTGGGCTGTTTTCGGGCCAATTTCCACCGACTCTTGGCCGGATCCGCTTAATTTTCCCCAGCTGAACTGTTTTCGGGTCATTTTAGCCCGACGGGGGCACCGACGGGACTGTTTTCGGGCCATTTTGCACCGACGCTTGGCCGCATGCGCTCAGTTTTGGGGCCATTTTTCACTGACGGCTGGCCGCATCCGCTTAGTTGCCCCCGCTTTGCTGATTTTTGCGCCGTTTTTTTTGTTGAACTTCAGATTTCAAACTTCCAATTTTTTTTCCAAACTGCAGATTTCATATTTTATATTTTTAATAAATTTGAACTTTTTCAAAATATCAAAAAAGTATTGCCTACATCCATAATTTGGATCGCGTACAATCCGGAAGTTTGAGAAATGGTCCACACCGGGTGTGAACCATCCAATCCGAAAAAAGTGGGAATTTTTACAAGCCGGAAAAACTGGAGTTTCAATGGCTCTTTGGACGGTTGTAATTCATTTGGACCAAAAATTGTCCAACCCACTTGCATAAGATCCGAAATTGTCCAACCCAATTTTCTTTTTCCAAACTCCAAACTTCATATTTTATATTTTTAATAAATTTGAATTTTTGCCTACATCCATAATTTGGATCGCGTACAATCCGGAAGTTTGAGAAATGGTCCACACCGGGTGTGAACCATCCAATCCGAAAAAAGTGGGAATTTTTA
>NW_027601200.1:92500-100000 GCF_964058835.1 Carex rostrata
CGCCGGCTTTACGGCTGGGGATTTCAACCCGCTCGGTCTCTGCGGGGCGCCTCCACGCTTAGGCTCCCCAATGAACCGTGTTTCGCCGGCTTTACGGCTGGGGATTTCAACCCGCGCGGCTACCCGCATCGGTCTTACGGGCGAAACTCCACGCGGAGTCGCCCTGCCCGAACGTGTTTCGCCGGCTTTACGGCTGGGGATTTCAACCCGCTCGGTCTCTGCGGGGCGCCTCCACGCTTAGGCGCCCCGCTCAACCGTGTTTCACCGGCTTTACGGCTGGGGATTTCAACCCGCTCAGTCACTGCAGGGCGCCTCCACGCTTAGGCGCCCCGCTCAACCGTGTTTCGCCGGCTTTACGGCTGGGGATTTCAACCCGCACGGCTACCCGCATCGGTCTTACGGGCGCCTCCACGCTTAGACGCCCTGCCCGAACGTGTTTCGCCGGCTTTACGGCTGGGGATTTCAACCCGCTCGGTCTCTGCGGGGCGCCTCCACGCTTAGGCTCCCCAATGAACCGTGTTTCGCCGGCTTTACGGCTGGGGATTTCAACCCGCGCGGCTACCCGCATCGGTCTTACGGGCGAAACTCCACGCGGAGTCGCCCTGCCCGAACGTGTTTCGCCGGCTTTACGGCTGGGGATTTCAACCCGCTCGGTCTCTGCGGGGCGCCTCCACGCTTAGGCGCCCCGCTCAACCGTGTTTCACCGGCTTTACGGCTGGGGATTTCAACCCGCGCGGCTACCCGCATCGGTCTTACGGGCGAAACTCCACGCGGAGTCGCACTGCCCGAACTTGTTTCGCCGGCTTTACGGCTGGGGATTTCAACCCGCTCGGTCTCTGCGGGCGCCTCCACGCTTAGGCGCCCCAATGAACCGTGTTTCGCCGGCTTTACGGCTGGGGATTTCAACCCGCTCGGTCTCTGCGGGGCGCCTCCACGCTTAGGCGCCCCAATGAACCGTGTTTCGCCGGCTTTACGGCTGGGGATTTCAACCCGCTCGGTCTCTGCGGGGCGCCTCCACGCTTAGGCGCCCCAATGAACCGTGTTTCACCGGCTTTACGGCTGGGGATTTCAACCCGCGCGGCTACCCGCATCGGCCTTACGGGCGAAACTCCACGCGGAGTCACCCTGCCCGACCGCTTTTCGCCGGCTTTACGGCTGGGGATTTCAACCCGCATCGGTCTTACGGGCGCCTCCACGCTTAGACGCCCTGCCCCACCGTGTTTCGCCGGCTCTACGGCTGGGGATTTCAACCCGCGTGGTCCGTGTTTTTCGGTAACATATTCGTGTTCCTTGCCCCCGACGGGCCGTGTTTTTCGGTAACAAAATCGTGTCTTTTGTCCCCGCTGCACCGTGTTTTTTGCCCCGCTCAACCGTGTTTTTTGCCCCCGCTCAACCGTGCTTACTGCCCCCGCTCAACCGTGTTTTTTCGGTAACATAATCGTGTCTTCGGGTAACATAATCTTGTTTTTCGGGCCATTTTACACCGACAGAGGCACCCACAGGGGCCATGTACACCCCGCTTGGCATGTACATGAGGGGCTGCCTCTTCCAAAAATCCTTCCCCCCTATAGGGGAATATGCATTTTGGGTCTCCAGCCACGCCCAGGGTTACCACCCCCTGGAAATCCCCCAGGTTTACCCCCCATTTTATGTGGATGCATAGATTCAGACCGCCCTGCTCCACCGCTTTTCGCCATTTTTGCCCAACGTTAGCCGCTTCGGCGTGCCGCTGGACTGTTTTCGGGCCTTTTTCACCGACGCTTGGCCGTATCCGCTTAGTTTTCCCCAACGCTTGGCCGCATCCGCTTAGTTTTCCCCCGCTGGACTGTTTTCGGGTCACTTTTGCCCAACGTTAGCGGCTTCCGCTTGTCGCTGGACTGTTTTCGGGCCCTTTTTCACCGACCCTTGGCCGTATCCGCTTAGTTTTCCCCAACGCGTGGCCGCATCCGCTTAGTTTTCCCCCGCTGAACTGTTTTCGGGTCACTTTTGCCCAACGTTAGCCGCTTCCGCTTGCCGCTGGGCTGTTTTCGGGCCATTTTTCCCCAACACTTGGCCGTATCCGCTTAGTTTTCCCCAACGCGTGGCCGCATCCGCTTAGTTTTCCCCCGCTGAACTGTTTTCGGGTCAGTTTTGCCCAACGTTAGCCGCTACCGCTTGCCGCTGGACTGTTTTCGGGCCAATTTCCACCGACTCTTGGCCGTATCCGCTTAGTTTTCCCCAACGCGTGGCCGCATCCGCTTAGTTTTCCCCCGCTGAACTGTTTTCGGGTCACTTTTGCCCAACGTTAGCCGCTTCCGCTTGCCGCTGGACTGTTTTCGGGCCAATTTCCACCGACTCTTGGCCGTATCCGCTTAGTTTTCCCCAACGCGTGGCCGCATCCGCTTAGTTTTCCCCCGCTGAACTGTTTTCGGGTCAGTTTTGCCCAACGTTAGCCGCTTCCGCCTGCCGCTGGACTGTTTTCGGGCCAATTTCCACCGACTCTTGGCCGTATCCGCTTAGTTTTCCCCAACGCGTGGCCGCATCCGCTTAGTTTTCCCCCGCTGAACTGTTTTCGGGTCACTTTTGCCCAACGTTAGCCGCTTCCGCTTGCCGCTGGACTGTTTTCGGGCCAATTTCCACCGACTCTTGGCCGTATCCGCTTAGTTTTCCCCAACGCGTGGCCGCATCCGCTTAGTTTTCCCCCGCTGACCTGTTTTCGGGTCAGTTTTGCCCAACGTTAGCCGCTTCCGCTTGCCGCTGGACTGTTTTCGGGCCAATTTCCACCGACTCTTGGCCGTATCCGCTTAGTTTTCCCCAACGCGTGGCCGCATCCGCTTAGTTTTCCCCCGCTGAACTGTTTTCGGGTCACTTTTGCCCAACGTTAGCCGCTTCCGCTTGCCGCTGGGCTGTTTTCGGGCCAATTTCCACCGACACTTGGCCGCATCCGCTTAGTTTTCCCCAACGCGTGGCCGCATCCGCTTAGTTTTCCCCCGCTTAACTGTTTTCGGGTCACTTTTCCCCAACGTTAGCCGCTTCCGCTTGCCGCTGGGCTGTTTTCGGGCCATTTTTCCCCAACACTTGGCCGTATCCGCTTAGTTTTCCCCAACGCGTGGCCGCATCCGCTTAGTTTTCCCCCGCTGAACTGTTTTCGGGTCACTTTTGCCCAACGTTAGCCGCTTCCGCTTGCCGCTGGACTGTTTTCGGGCCAATTTCCACCGACTCTGGGCCGGATCCGCTTAGTTTTCCCCAACGCTTGGCTGCATCCGCTTAATTTTCCCCAGCTGAACTGTTTTCGGGTCACTTTGTCCCAACGTTAGCCGTTTCCGCTTGCCGCTGGACTGTTTTCGGGCCATTTTCCACCGACTCTTGGCCGTATCCGCTTGGTTTTGCCCAACGCTTGGCTGCTTCCGCTTAATTTCCCCCAGCTGAACTGTTTTCGGGTCACTTTTGCCCAACGTTAGCCGTTTCCGCTTGCCGCTGGACTGTTTTCGGGCCATTTTTCACCGTCACTTGGCCGTATCCGCTTAGTTTTCGCCAACAATTGGCTGCATCCGCTTAATTTTCCAAGCTATACTGCTTTCGGGTCAGTTTTGCCCAACGTTAGCCGCTTCCGCTTGCCGCTGGGCTGTTTTCGGGCCATTTTCCACCCACGCTGGCACCGACGGGGCCATGTACACCCACGCGCGTGTACATGAGGGGGCACCCATTTTTGAAAACCTTGCCCCCCTATAGGGGAATATGCATTTTGAGGCTCTAGCCACGCCCAGGGTTACCACCCCCTGAAAATCCCCCAAGTCCAAATCACCCATGTAAAATATTCAAAAAAATCTCAAAAAATCACAAAAAATTTATAAAATCAAATAAATTCAAAAAAAAAAAAAAAATTTCAAAAATTCAAAAAAAATTCAAAAAATTCAAAAAAATTCAAAAAAATTCAAAAATTTCAAAAATTCAAAAAAAGTCCAAAAACCCAAAAAAACTTCAAAAATTTCAAAAATTCAAAAAAATTTCAAAAAAAATTTCAAAAATTTGCCCCGCTGAACTGTTTTCGGGTCACTTTTGCCCAACGTTAGCCGCTTCCGCTTGCCGCTGGACTGTTTTCGGGCCAATTTCCACCGACTCTTGGCCGTATCCGCTTAGTTTTCCCCAACGCGTGGCCGCATCCGCTTAGTTTTCCCCCGCTGAACTGTTTTCGGGTCACTTTTGCCCAACGTTAGCCGCTTCCGCTTGCCGCTGGGCTGTTTTCGGGCCAATTTCCACCGACACTTGGCCGCATCCGCTTAGTTTTCCCCAACGCGTGCCCGCATCCGCTTAGTTTTCCCCCGCTTAACTGTTTTCGGGTCACTTTTCCCCAACGTTAGCCGCTTCCGCATGCCGCTGGGCTGTTTTCGGGCCATTTTTCCCCAACACTTGGCCGTATCCGCTTAGTTTTCCCCAACGCGTGGCCGCATCCGCTTAGTTTTCCCCCGCTGAACTGTTTTCGGGTCACTTTTGCCCAACGTTAGCCGCTTCCGCTTGCCGCTGGACTGTTTTCGGGCCAATTTCCACCGACTCTGGGCCGGATCCGCTTAGTTTTCCCCAACGCTTGGCTGCATCCGCTTAATTTTCCCCAGCTGAACTGTTTTCGGGTCACTTTGTCCCAACGTTAGCTGTTTCCGCTTGCCGCTGGACTGTTTTCGGGCCATTTTCCACCGACTCTTGGCCGTATCCGCTTGGTTTTGCCCAACGCTTGGCTGCTTCCGCTTAATTTCCCCCAGCTGAACTGTTTTCGGGTCACTTTTGACCAACGTTAGCCGTTTCCGCTTGCCGCTGGACTGTTTTCGGGCCATTTTTCACCGTCACTTGGCCGTATCCGCTTAGTTTTCGCCAACAATTGGCTGCATCCGCTTAATTTTCCAAGCTATACTGCTTTCGGGTCAGTTTTGCCCAACGTTAGCCGCTTCCGCTTGCCGCTGGGCTGTTTTCGGGCCATTTTCCACCCACGCTGGCACCGACGGGGCCATGTACACCCACGCGCGTGTACATGAGGGGGCACCCATTTTTGAAAACCTTGCCCCCCTATAGGGGAATATGCATTTTGAGGCTCTAGCCACGCCCAGGGTTACCACCCCCTGAAAATCCCCCAAGTCGAAATCACCCATGTAAAATATTCAAAAAAATCTCAAAAAATCACAAAAAATTTATAAAATCAAATAAATTAAAAAAAAAAAAAAAAAATTCAAAAATTCAAAAAAAATTCAAAAAATTCAAAAAAATTCAAAAAAATTCAAAAAATTCAAAAATTCAAAAAAAGTCCAAAAACCCAAAAAAACTTCAAAAATTTCAAAAATTCAAAAAAATTTCAAAATTTCAAAAAAAATTTCAAAAATTTGCCCCGCTGAACTGTTTTCGGGTCACTTTTGCCCAACGTTAGCCGCTTCCGCTTGCCGCTGGACTGTTTTCGGGCCTATTTCCACCGACTCTTGGCCGTATCCGCTTAGTTTTCCCCAACGCGTGGCCGCATCCGCTTAGTTTTCCCCCGCTTAACTGTTTTCGGGTCACTTTTCCCCAACGTTAGCCGCTTCCGCTTGCCGCTGGGCTGTTTTCGGGCCATTTTTCCCCAACACTTGGCCGTATCCGCTTAGTTTTCCCCAACGCGTGGCCGCATCCGCTTAGTTTTCCCCCGCTGAACTGTTTTCGGGTAACTTTTTCCCAACGTTAGCCGCTTCCGCTTGCCGCTGGACTGTTTTCGGGCCAATTTCCACCGACTCTGGGCCGGATCCGCTTTGTTTTCCCCAACGCGTGGCCGCATCCGCTTAGTTTTCCCCCGCTTAACTGTTTTCGGGTCACTTTTCCCCAACGTTAGCCGCTTCCGCTTGCCGCTGGGCTGTTTTCGGGCCAATTTCCACCGACTCTTGGCCGGATCCGCTTAATTTTCCCCAGCTGAACTGTTTTCGGGTCATTTTAGCCCGACGGGGGCACCGACGGGACTGTTTTCGGGCCATTTTGCACCGACGCTTGGCCGCATGCGCTCAGTTTTGGGGCCATTTTTCACTGACGGCTGGCCGCATCCGCTTAGTTGCCCCCGCTTTGCTGATTTTTGCGCCGTTTTTTTTGTTGAACTTCAGATTTCAAACTTCCAATTTTTTTTCCAAACTGCAGATTTCATATTTTATATTTTTAATAAATTTGAACTTTTTCAAAATATCAAAAAAGTATTGCCTACATCCATAATTTGGATCGCGTACAATCCGGAAGTTTGAGAAATGGTCCACACCGGGTGTGAACCATCCAATCCGAAAAAAGTGGGAATTTTTACAAGCCGGAAAAACTGGAGTTTCAATGGCTCTTTGGACGGTTGTAATTCATTTGGACCAAAAATTGTCCAACCCACTTGCATAAGATCCGAAATTGTCCAACCCAATTTTCTTTTTCCAAACTCCAAACTTCATATTTTATATTTTTAATAAATTTGAATTTTTGCCTACATCCATAATTTGGATCGCGTACAATCCGGAAGTTTGAGAAATGGTCCACACCGGGTGTGAACCATCCAATCCGAAAAAAGTGGGAATTTTTACAAGCCGGAAAAACTGGAGTTTCAATGGCTCTTTGGACGGTTGTAATTCATTTGGACCAAAAATTGTCCAACCCACTTGCATAAGATCCGAAATTGTACAACCCAATTTTTTTTTTCCAAACTCCAAATTTCATATTTCATATTTTTAATAAATTTGAATTTTTGCCTACATCCATAATTTGGATCGCGTACAATCCGGAAGTTTGAGAAATGGTCCACACCGGGTAGGAACCGTCCAATCCGAAAAAAGTGGGAATTTTTACAAGCCGGAAAAACTGGAGTTTCAATGGCTCTTTGGACGGTTGTAATTCATTTGGACCAAAAATTGTCCAACCCACTTGCATAAGATCCGAAATTGTCCAACCCAATTTTCTTTTTCCAAACTCCAAACTTCATATTTTATATTTTTAATAAATTTGAATTTTTGCCTACATCCATAATTTGGATCGCGTACAATCCGGAAGTTTGAGAAATGGTCCACACCGGGTGTGAACCATCCAATCCGAAAAAAGTGGGAATTTTTACAAGCCGGAAAAACTGGAGTTTCAATGGCTCTTTGGACGGTTGTAATTCATTTGGACCAAAAATTGTCCAACCCACTTGCATAAGATCCGAAATTGTACAACCCAATTTTTTTTTTCCAAACTCCAAATTTCATATTTCATATTTTTAATAAATTTGAATTTTTGCCTACATCCATAATTTGGATCGCGTACAATCCGGAAGTTTGAGAAATGGTCCACACCGGGTAGGAACCGTCCAATCCGAAAAAAGTGGGAATTTTTACAAGCCGGAAAAACTGGAGTTTCAATGGCTCTTTGGACGGTTGTAATTCATTTGGACCAAAAATTGTCCAACCCACTTGCATAAGATCCGAAATTGTCCAACCCAATTTTCTTTTTCCAAACTCCAAACTTCATATTTTATATTTTTAATAAATTTGAATTTTTGCCTACATCCAT
>NW_027601200.1:110000-115000 GCF_964058835.1 Carex rostrata
ACAGAGGCACCCACAGGGGCCATGTACACCCCGCTTGGCATGTACATGAGGGGCTGCCTCTTCCAAAAATCCTTCCCCCCTATAGGGGAATATGCATTTTGGGTCTCCAGCCACGCCCAGGGTTACCACCCCCTGGAAATCCCCCAGGTTTACCCCCCATTTTATGTGGATGCATAGATTCAGACCGCCCTGCTCCACCGCTTTTCGCCATTTTTGCCCAACGTTAGCCGCTTCGGCGTGCCGCTGGACTGTTTTCGGGCCTTTTTCACCGACGCTTGGCCGTATCCGCTTAGTTTTCCCCAACGCTTGGCCGCATCCGCTTAGTTTTCCCCCGCTGGACTGTTTTCGGGTCACTTTTGCCCAACGTTAGCGGCTTCCGCTTGTCGCTGGACTGTTTTCGGGCCCTTTTTCACCGACCCTTGGCCGTATCCGCTTAGTTTTCCCCAACGCGTGGCCGCATCCGCTTAGTTTTCCCCCGCTGAACTGTTTTCGGGTCACTTTTGCCCAACGTTAGCCGCTTCCGCTTGCCGCTGGGCTGTTTTCGGGCCATTTTTCCCCAACACTTGGCCGTATCCGCTTAGTTTTCCCCAACGCGTGGCCGCATCCGCTTAGTTTTCCCCCGCTGAACTGTTTTCGGGTCAGTTTTGCCCAACGTTAGCCGCTACCGCTTGCCGCTGGACTGTTTTCGGGCCAATTTCCACCGACTCTTGGCCGTATCCGCTTAGTTTTCCCCAACGCGTGGCCGCATCCGCTTAGTTTTCCCCCGCTGAACTGTTTTCGGGTCACTTTTGCCCAACGTTAGCCGCTTCCGCTTGCCGCTGGACTGTTTTCGGGCCAATTTCCACCGACTCTTGGCCGTATCCGCTTAGTTTTCCCCAACGCGTGGCCGCATCCGCTTAGTTTTCCCCCGCTGAACTGTTTTCGGGTCAGTTTTGCCCAACGTTAGCCGCTTCCGCCTGCCGCTGGACTGTTTTCGGGCCAATTTCCACCGACTCTTGGCCGTATCCGCTTAGTTTTCCCCAACGCGTGGCCGCATCCGCTTAGTTTTCCCCCGCTGAACTGTTTTCGGGTCACTTTTGCCCAACGTTAGCCGCTTCCGCTTGCCGCTGGACTGTTTTCGGGCCAATTTCCACCGACTCTTGGCCGTATCCGCTTAGTTTTCCCCAACGCGTGGCCGCATCCGCTTAGTTTTCCCCCGCTGACCTGTTTTCGGGTCAGTTTTGCCCAACGTTAGCCGCTTCCGCTTGCCGCTGGACTGTTTTCGGGCCAATTTCCACCGACTCTTGGCCGTATCCGCTTAGTTTTCCCCAACGCGTGGCCGCATCCGCTTAGTTTTCCCCCGCTGAACTGTTTTCGGGTCACTTTTGCCCAACGTTAGCCGCTTCCGCTTGCCGCTGGGCTGTTTTCGGGCCAATTTCCACCGACACTTGGCCGCATCCGCTTAGTTTTCCCCAACGCGTGGCCGCATCCGCTTAGTTTTCCCCCGCTTAACTGTTTTCGGGTCACTTTTCCCCAACGTTAGCCGCTTCCGCTTGCCGCTGGGCTGTTTTCGGGCCATTTTTCCCCAACACTTGGCCGTATCCGCTTAGTTTTCCCCAACGCGTGGCCGCATCCGCTTAGTTTTCCCCCGCTGAACTGTTTTCGGGTCACTTTTGCCCAACGTTAGCCGCTTCCGCTTGCCGCTGGACTGTTTTCGGGCCAATTTCCACCGACTCTGGGCCGGATCCGCTTAGTTTTCCCCAACGCTTGGCTGCATCCGCTTAATTTTCCCCAGCTGAACTGTTTTCGGGTCACTTTGTCCCAACGTTAGCCGTTTCCGCTTGCCGCTGGACTGTTTTCGGGCCATTTTCCACCGACTCTTGGCCGTATCCGCTTGGTTTTGCCCAACGCTTGGCTGCTTCCGCTTAATTTCCCCCAGCTGAACTGTTTTCGGGTCACTTTTGCCCAACGTTAGCCGTTTCCGCTTGCCGCTGGACTGTTTTCGGGCCATTTTTCACCGTCACTTGGCCGTATCCGCTTAGTTTTCGCCAACAATTGGCTGCATCCGCTTAATTTTCCAAGCTATACTGCTTTCGGGTCAGTTTTGCCCAACGTTAGCCGCTTCCGCTTGCCGCTGGGCTGTTTTCGGGCCATTTTCCACCCACGCTGGCACCGACGGGGCCATGTACACCCACGCGCGTGTACATGAGGGGGCACCCATTTTTGAAAACCTTGCCCCCCTATAGGGGAATATGCATTTTGAGGCTCTAGCCACGCCCAGGGTTACCACCCCCTGAAAATCCCCCAAGTCAAAATCACCCATGTAAAATATTCAAAAAAATCTCAAAAAATCACAAAAAATTTATAAAATCAAATAAATTCAAAAAAAAAAAAAAAATTTCAAAAATTCAAAAAAAATTCAAAAAATTCAAAAAAATTCAAAAAAATTCAAAAATTTCAAAAATTCAAAAAAAGTCCAAAAACCCAAAAAAACTTCAAAAATTTCAAAAATTCAAAAAAATTTCAAAAAAAATTTCAAAAATTTGCCCCGCTGAACTGTTTTCGGGTCACTTTTGCCCAACGTTAGCCGCTTCCGCTTGCCGCTGGACTGTTTTCGGGCCAATTTCCACCGACTCTTGGCCGTATCCGCTTAGTTTTCCCCAACGCGTGGCCGCATCCGCTTAGTTTTCCCCCGCTGAACTGTTTTCGGGTCAGTTTTGCCCAACGTTAGCCGCTTCCGCTTGCCGCTGGGCTGTTTTCGGGCCAATTTCCACCGACACTTGGCCGCATCCGCTTAGTTTTCCCCAACGCGTGCCCGCATCCGCTTAGTTTTCCCCCGCTTAACTGTTTTCGGGTCACTTTTCCCCAACGTTAGCCGCTTCCGCATGCCGCTGGGCTGTTTTCGGGCCATTTTTCCCCAACACTTGGCCGTATCCGCTTAGTTTTCCCCAACGCGTGGCCGCATCCGCTTAGTTTTCCCCCGCTGAACTGTTTTCGGGTCACTTTTGCCCAACGTTAGCCGCTTCCGCTTGCCGCTGGACTGTTTTCGGGCCAATTTCCACCGACTCTGGGCCGGATCCGCTTAGTTTTCCCCAACGCTTGGCTGCATCCGCTTAATTTTCCCCAGCTGAACTGTTTTCGGGTCACTTTGTCCCAACGTTAGCTGTTTCCGCTTGCCGCTGGACTGTTTTCGGGCCATTTTCCACCGACTCTTGGCCGTATCCGCTTGGTTTTGCCCAACGCTTGGCTGCTTCCGCTTAATTTCCCCCAGCTGAACTGTTTTCGGGTCACTTTTGACCAACGTTAGCCGTTTCCGCTTGCCGCTGGACTGTTTTCGGGCCATTTTTCACCGTCACTTGGCCGTATCCGCTTAGTTTTCGCCAACAATTGGCTGCATCCGCTTAATTTTCCAAGCTATACTGCTTTCGGGTCAGTTTTGCCCAACGTTAGCCGCTTCCGCTTGCCGCTGGGCTGTTTTCGGGCCATTTTCCACCCACGCTGGCACCGACGGGGCCATGTACACCCACGCGCGTGTACATGAGGGGGCACCCATTTTTGAAAACCTTGCCCCCCTATAGGGGAATATGCATTTTGAGGCTCTAGCCACGCCCAGGGTTACCACCCCCTGAAAATCCCCCAAGTCGAAATCACCCATGTAAAATATTCAAAAAAATCTCAAAAAATCACAAAAAATTTATAAAATCAAATAAATTAAAAAAAAAAAAAAAAATTCAAAAATTCAAAAAAAATTCAAAAAATTCAAAAAAATTCAAAAAAATTCAAAAAATTCAAAAATTCAAAAAAAGTCCAAAAACCCAAAAAAACTTCAAAAATTTCAAAAATTCAAAAAAATTTCAAAATTTCAAAAAAAATTTCAAAAATTTGCCCCGCTGAACTGTTTTCGGGTCACTTTTGCCCAACGTTAGCCGCTTCCGCTTGCCGCTGGACTGTTTTCGGGCCTATTTCCACCGACTCTTGGCCGTATCCGCTTAGTTTTCCCCAACGCGTGGCCGCATCCGCTTAGTTTTCCCCCGCTTAACTGTTTTCGGGTCACTTTTCCCCAACGTTAGCCGCTTCCGCTTGCCGCTGGGCTGTTTTCGGGCCATTTTTCCCCAACACTTGGCCGTATCCGCTTAGTTTTCCCCAACGCGTGGCCGCATCCGCTTAGTTTTCCCCCGCTGAACTGTTTTCGGGTAACTTTTTCCCAACGTTAGCCGCTTCCGCTTGCCGCTGGACTGTTTTCGGGCCAATTTCCACCGACTCTGGGCCGGATCCGCTTTGTTTTCCCCAACGCGTGGCCGCATCCGCTTAGTTTTCCCCCGCTTAACTGTTTTCGGGTCACTTTTCCCCAACGTTAGCCGCTTCCGCTTGCCGCTGGGCTGTTTTCGGGCCAATTTCCACCGACTCTTGGCCGGATCCGCTTAATTTTCCCCAGCTGAACTGTTTTCGGGTCATTTTAGCCCGACGGGGGCACCGACGGGACTGTTTTCGGGCCATTTTGCACCGACGCTTGGCCGCATGCGCTCAGTTTTGGGGCCATTTTTCACTGACGGCTGGCCGCATCCGCTTAGTTGCCCCCGCTTTGCTGATTTTTGCGCCGTTTTTTTTGTTGAACTTCAGATTTCAAACTTCCAATTTTTTTTCCAAACTGCAGATTTCATATTTTATATTTTTAATAAATTTGAACTTTTTCAAAATATCAAAAAAGTATTGCCTACATCCATAATTTGGATCGCGTACAATCCGGAAGTTTGAGAAATGGTCCACACCGGGTGTGAACCATCCAATCCGAAAAAAGTGGGAATTTTTACAAGCCGGAAAAACTGGAGTTTCAATGGCTCTTTGGACGGTTGTAATTCATTTGGACCAAAAATTGTCCAACCCACTTGCATAAGATCCGAAATTGTACAACCCAATTTTTTTTTTCCAAACTCCAAATTTCATATTTCATATTTTTAATAAATTTGAATTTTTGCCTACATCCATAATTTGGATCGCGTACAATCCGGAAGTTTGAGAAA
>NW_027601200.1:125000-130000 GCF_964058835.1 Carex rostrata
CCCCAACGCTTGGCCGCATCCGCTTAGTTTTCCCCCGCTGGACTGTTTTCGGGTCACTTTTGCCCAACGTTAGCGGCTTCCGCTTGCCGCTGGACTGTTTTCGGGCCCTTTTTCACCGACCCTTGGCCGTATCCGCTTAGTTTTCCCCAACGCGTGGCCGCATCCGCTTAGTTTTCCCCCGCTGAACTGTTTTCGGGTCACTTTTGCCCAACGTTAGCCGCTTCCGCTTGCCGCTGGGCTGTTTTCGGGCCATTTTTCCCCAACACTTGGCCGTATCCGCTTAGTTTTCCCCAACGCGTGGCCGCATCCGCTTAGTTTTCCCCCGCTGAACTGTTTTCGGGTCAGTTTTGCCCAACGTTAGCCGCTACCGCTTGCCGCTGGACTGTTTTCGGGCCAATTTCCACCGACTCTTGGCCGTATCCGCTTAGTTTTCCCCAACGCGTGGCCGCATCCGCTTAGTTTTCCCCCGCTGAACTGTTTTCGGGTCACTTTTGCCCAACGTTAGCCGCTTCCGCTTGCCGCTGGACTGTTTTCGGGCCAATTTCCACCGACTCTTGGCCGTATCCGCTTAGTTTTCCCCAACGCGTGGCCGCATCCGCTTAGTTTTCCCCCGCTGAACTGTTTTCGGGTCAGTTTTGCCCAACGTTAGCCGCTTCCGCCTGCCGCTGGACTGTTTTCGGGCCAATTTCCACCGACTCTTGGCCGTATCCGCTTAGTTTTCCCCAACGCGTGGCCGCATCCGCTTAGTTTTCCCCCGCTGAACTGTTTTCGGGTCACTTTTGCCCAACGTTAGCCGCTTCCGCTTGCCGCTGGACTGTTTTCGGGCCAATTTCCACCGACTCTTGGCCGTATCCGCTTAGTTTTCCCCAACGCGTGGCCGCATCCGCTTAGTTTTCCCCCGCTGACCTGTTTTCGGGTCAGTTTTGCCCAACGTTAGCCGCTTCCGCTTGCCGCTGGACTGTTTTCGGGCCAATTTCCACCGACTCTTGGCCGTATCCGCTTAGTTTTCCCCAACGCGTGGCCGCATCCGCTTAGTTTTCCCCCGCTGAACTGTTTTCGGGTCACTTTTGCCCAACGTTAGCCGCTTCCGCTTGCCGCTGGGCTGTTTTCGGGCCAATTTCCACCGACACTTGGCCGCATCCGCTTAGTTTTCCCCAACGCGTGGCCGCATCCGCTTAGTTTTCCCCCGCTTAACTGTTTTCGGGTCACTTTTCCCCAACGTTAGCCGCTTCCGCTTGCCGCTGGGCTGTTTTCGGGCCATTTTTCCCCAACACTTGGCCGTATCCGCTTAGTTTTCCCCAACGCGTGGCCGCATCCGCTTAGTTTTCCCCCGCTGAACTGTTTTCGGGTCACTTTTGCCCAACGTTAGCCGCTTCCGCTTGCCGCTGGACTGTTTTCGGGCCAATTTCCACCGACTCTGGGCCGGATCCGCTTAGTTTTCCCCAACGCTTGGCTGCATCCGCTTAATTTTCCCCAGCTGAACTGTTTTCGGGTCACTTTGTCCCAACGTTAGCCGTTTCCGCTTGCCGCTGGACTGTTTTCGGGCCATTTTCCACCGACTCTTGGCCGTATCCGCTTGGTTTTGCCCAACGCTTGGCTGCTTCCGCTTAATTTCCCCCAGCTGAACTGTTTTCGGGTCACTTTTGCCCAACGTTAGCCGTTTCCGCTTGCCGCTGGACTGTTTTCGGGCCATTTTTCACCGTCACTTGGCCGTATCCGCTTAGTTTTCGCCAACAATTGGCTGCATCCGCTTAATTTTCCAAGCTATACTGCTTTCGGGTCAGTTTTGCCCAACGTTAGCCGCTTCCGCTTGCCGCTGGGCTGTTTTCGGGCCATTTTCCACCCACGCTGGCACCGACGGGGCCATGTACACCCACGCGCGTGTACATGAGGGGGCACCCATTTTTGAAAACCTTGCCCCCCTATAGGGGAATATGCATTTTGAGGCTCTAGCCACGCCCAGGGTTACCACCCCCTGAAAATCCCCCAAGTCAAAATCACCCATGTAAAATATTCAAAAAAATCTCAAAAAATCACAAAAAATTTATAAAATCAAATAAATTCAAAAAAAAAAAAAAAATTTCAAAAATTCAAAAAAAATTCAAAAAATTCAAAAAAATTCAAAAAAATTCAAAAATTTCAAAAATTCAAAAAAAGTCCAAAAACCCAAAAAAACTTCAAAAATTTCAAAAATTCAAAAAAATTTCAAAAAAAATTTCAAAAATTTGCCCCGCTGAACTGTTTTCGGGTCACTTTTGCCCAACGTTAGCCGCTTCCGCTTGCCGCTGGACTGTTTTCGGGCCAATTTCCACCGACTCTTGGCCGTATCCGCTTAGTTTTCCCCAACGCGTGGCCGCATCCGCTTAGTTTTCCCCCGCTGAACTGTTTTCGGGTCAGTTTTGCCCAACGTTAGCCGCTTCCGCTTGCCGCTGGGCTGTTTTCGGGCCAATTTCCACCGACACTTGGCCGCATCCGCTTAGTTTTCCCCAACGCGTGCCCGCATCCGCTTAGTTTTCCCCCGCTTAACTGTTTTCGGGTCACTTTTCCCCAACGTTAGCCGCTTCCGCATGCCGCTGGGCTGTTTTCGGGCCATTTTTCCCCAACACTTGGCCGTATCCGCTTAGTTTTCCCCAACGCGTGGCCGCATCCGCTTAGTTTTCCCCCGCTGAACTGTTTTCGGGTCACTTTTGCCCAACGTTAGCCGCTTCCGCTTGCCGCTGGACTGTTTTCGGGCCAATTTCCACCGACTCTGGGCCGGATCCGCTTAGTTTTCCCCAACGCTTGGCTGCATCCGCTTAATTTTCCCCAGCTGAACTGTTTTCGGGTCACTTTGTCCCAACGTTAGCTGTTTCCGCTTGCCGCTGGACTGTTTTCGGGCCATTTTCCACCGACTCTTGGCCGTATCCGCTTGGTTTTGCCCAACGCTTGGCTGCTTCCGCTTAATTTCCCCCAGCTGAACTGTTTTCGGGTCACTTTTGACCAACGTTAGCCGTTTCCGCTTGCCGCTGGACTGTTTTCGGGCCATTTTTCACCGTCACTTGGCCGTATCCGCTTAGTTTTCGCCAACAATTGGCTGCATCCGCTTAATTTTCCAAGCTATACTGCTTTCGGGTCAGTTTTGCCCAACGTTAGCCGCTTCCGCTTGCCGCTGGGCTGTTTTCGGGCCATTTTCCACCCACGCTGGCACCGACGGGGCCATGTACACCCACGCGCGTGTACATGAGGGGGCACCCATTTTTGAAAACCTTGCCCCCCTATAGGGGAATATGCATTTTGAGGCTCTAGCCACGCCCAGGGTTACCACCCCCTGAAAATCCCCCAAGTCGAAATCACCCATGTAAAATATTCAAAAAAATCTCAAAAAATCACAAAAAATTTATAAAATCAAATAAATTAAAAAAAAAAAAAAAAATTCAAAAATTCAAAAAAAATTCAAAAAATTCAAAAAAATTCAAAAAAATTCAAAAAATTCAAAAATTCAAAAAAAGTCCAAAAACCCAAAAAAACTTCAAAAATTTCAAAAATTCAAAAAAATTTCAAAATTTCAAAAAAAATTTCAAAAATTTGCCCCGCTGAACTGTTTTCGGGTCACTTTTGCCCAACGTTAGCCGCTTCCGCTTGCCGCTGGACTGTTTTCGGGCCTATTTCCACCGACTCTTGGCCGTATCCGCTTAGTTTTCCCCAACGCGTGGCCGCATCCGCTTAGTTTTCCCCCGCTTAACTGTTTTCGGGTCACTTTTCCCCAACGTTAGCCGCTTCCGCTTGCCGCTGGGCTGTTTTCGGGCCATTTTTCCCCAACACTTGGCCGTATCCGCTTAGTTTTCCCCAACGCGTGGCCGCATCCGCTTAGTTTTCCCCCGCTGAACTGTTTTCGGGTAACTTTTTCCCAACGTTAGCCGCTTCCGCTTGCCGCTGGACTGTTTTCGGGCCAATTTCCACCGACTCTGGGCCGGATCCGCTTTGTTTTCCCCAACGCGTGGCCGCATCCGCTTAGTTTTCCCCCGCTTAACTGTTTTCGGGTCACTTTTCCCCAACGTTAGCCGCTTCCGCTTGCCGCTGGGCTGTTTTCGGGCCAATTTCCACCGACTCTTGGCCGGATCCGCTTAATTTTCCCCAGCTGAACTGTTTTCGGGTCATTTTAGCCCGACGGGGGCACCGACGGGACTGTTTTCGGGCCATTTTGCACCGACGCTTGGCCGCATGCGCTCAGTTTTGGGGCCATTTTTCACTGACGGCTGGCCGCATCCGCTTAGTTGCCCCCGCTTTGCTGATTTTTGCGCCGTTTTTTTTGTTGAACTTCAGATTTCAAACTTCCAATTTTTTTTCCAAACTGCAGATTTCATATTTTATATTTTTAATAAATTTGAACTTTTTCAAAATATCAAAAAAGTATTGCCTACATCCATAATTTGGATCGCGTACAATCCGGAAGTTTGAGAAATGGTCCACACCGGGTGTGAACCATCCAATCCGAAAAAAGTGGGAATTTTTACAAGCCGGAAAAACTGGAGTTTCAATGGCTCTTTGGACGGTTGTAATTCATTTGGACCAAAAATTGTCCAACCCACTTGCATAAGATCCGAAATTGTCCAACCCAATTTTCTTTTTCCAAACTCCAAACTTCATATTTTATATTTTTAATAAATTTGAATTTTTGCCTACATCCATAATTTGGATCGCGTACAATCCGGAAGTTTGAGAAATGGTCCACACCGGGTGTGAACCATCCAATCCGAAAAAAGTGGGAATTTTTACAAGCCGGAAAAACTGGAGTTTCAATGGCTCTTTGGACGGTTGTAATTCATTTGGACCAAAAATTGTCCAACCCACTTGCATAAGATCCGAAATTGTACAACCCAATTTTTTTTTTCCAAACTCCAAATTTCATATTTCATATTTTTAATAAATTTGAATTTTTGCCTACATCCATAATTTGGATCGCGTACAATCCGGAAGTTTGAGAAATGGTCCACACCGGGTAGGAACCGTCCAATCCGAAA
>NW_027601200.1:140000-145000 GCF_964058835.1 Carex rostrata
GCTCAACCGTGTTTCACCGGCTTTACGGCTGGGGATTTCAACCCGCGCGGCTACCCGCATCGGTCTTACGGGCGAAACTCCACGCGGAGTCGCACTGCCCGAACTTGTTTCGCCGGCTTTACGGCTGGGGATTTCAACCCGCTCGGTCTCTGCGGGCGCCTCCACGCTTAGGCGCCCCAATGAACCGTGTTTCGCCGGCTTTACGGCTGGGGATTTCAACCCGCTCGGTCTCTGCGGGGCGCCTCCACGCTTAGGCGCCCCAATGAACCGTGTTTCGCCGGCTTTACGGCTGGGGATTTCAACCCGCTCGGTCTCTGCGGGGCGCCTCCACGCTTAGGCGCCCCAATGAACCGTGTTTCACCGGCTTTACGGCTGGGGATTTCAACCCGCGCGGCTACCCGCATCGGCCTTACGGGCGAAACTCCACGCGGAGTCACCCTGCCCGACCGCTTTTCGCCGGCTTTACAGCTGGGGATTTCAACCCGCATCGGTCTTACGGGCGCCTCCACGCTTAGACGCCCTGCCCCACCGTGTTTCGCCGGCTCTACGGCTGGGGATTTCAACCCGCGTGGTCCGTGTTTTTCGGTAACATATTCGTGTTCCTTGCCCCCGACGGGCCGTGTTTTTCGGTAACAAAATCGTGTCTTTTGTCCCCGCTGCACCGTGTTTTTTGCCCCGCTCAACCGTGTTTTTTGCCCCCGCTCAACCGTGCTTACTGCCCCCGCTCAACCGTGTTTTTTCGGTAACATAATCGTGTCTTCGGGTAACATAATCTTGTTTTTCGGGCCATTTTACACCGACAGAGGCACCCACAGGGGCCATGTACACCCCGCTTGGCATGTACATGAGGGGCTGCCTCTTCCAAAAATCCTTCCCCCCTATAGGGGAATATGCATTTTGGGTCTCCAGCCACGCCCAGGGTTACCACCCCCTGGAAATCCCCCAGGTTTACCCCCCATTTTATGTGGATGCATAGATTCAGACCGCCCTGCTCCACCGCTTTTCGCCATTTTTGCCCAACGTTAGCCGCTTCGGCGTGCCGCTGGACTGTTTTCGGGCCTTTTTCACCGACGCTTGGCCGTATCCGCTTAGTTTTCCCCAACGCTTGGCCGCATCCGCTTAGTTTTCCCCCGCTGGACTGTTTTCGGGTCACTTTTGCCCAACGTTAGCGGCTTCCGCTTGCCGCTGGACTGTTTTCGGGCCCTTTTTCACCGACCCTTGGCCGTATCCGCTTAGTTTTCCCCAACGCGTGGCCGCATCCGCTTAGTTTTCCCCCGCTGAACTGTTTTCGGGTCACTTTTGCCCAACGTTAGCCGCTTCCGCTTGCCGCTGGGCTGTTTTCGGGCCATTTTTCCCCAACACTTGGCCGTATCCGCTTAGTTTTCCCCAACGCGTGGCCGCATCCGCTTAGTTTTCCCCCGCTGAACTGTTTTCGGGTCAGTTTTGCCCAACGTTAGCCGCTACCGCTTGCCGCTGGACTGTTTTCGGGCCAATTTCCACCGACTCTTGGCCGTATCCGCTTAGTTTTCCCCAACGCGTGGCCGCATCCGCTTAGTTTTCCCCCGCTGAACTGTTTTCGGGTCACTTTTGCCCAACGTTAGCCGCTTCCGCTTGCCGCTGGACTGTTTTCGGGCAAATTTCCACCGACTCTTGGCCGTATCCGCTTAGTTTTCCCCAACGCGTGGCCGCATCCGCTTAGTTTTCCCCCGCTGAACTGTTTTCGGGTCAGTTTTGCCCAACGTTAGCCGCTTCCGCCTGCCGCTGGACTGTTTTCGGGCCAATTTCCACCGACTCTTGGCCGTATCCGCTTAGTTTTCCCCAACGCGTGGCCGCATCCGCTTAGTTTTCCCCCGCTGAACTGTTTTCGGGTCACTTTTGCCCAACGTTAGCCGCTTCCGCTTGCCGCTGGACTGTTTTCGGGCCAATTTCCACCGACTCTTGGCCGTATCCGCTTAGTTTTCCCCAACGCGTGGCCGCATCCGCTTAGTTTTCCCCCGCTGACCTGTTTTCGGGTCAGTTTTGCCCAACGTTAGCCGCTTCCGCTTGCCGCTGGACTGTTTTCGGGCCAATTTCCACCGACTCTTGGCCGTATCCGCTTAGTTTTCCCCAACGCGTGGCCGCATCCGCTTAGTTTTCCCCCGCTGAACTGTTTTCGGGTCACTTTTGCCCAACGTTAGCCGCTTCCGCTTGCCGCTGGGCTGTTTTCGGGCCAATTTCCACCGACACTTGGCCGCATCCGCTTAGTTTTCCCCAACGCGTGGCCGCATCCGCTTAGTTTTCCCCCGCTTAACTGTTTTCGGGTCACTTTTCCCCAACGTTAGCCGCTTCCGCTTGCCGCTGGGCTGTTTTCGGGCCATTTTTCCCCAACACTTGGCCGTATCCGCTTAGTTTTCCCCAACGCGTGGCCGCATCCGCTTAGTTTTCCCCCGCTGAACTGTTTTCGGGTCACTTTTGCCCAACGTTAGCCGCTTCCGCTTGCCGCTGGACTGTTTTCGGGCCAATTTCCACCGACTCTGGGCCGGATCCGCTTAGTTTTCCCCAACGCTTGGCTGCATCCGCTTAATTTTCCCCAGCTGAACTGTTTTCGGGTCACTTTGTCCCAACGTTAGCCGTTTCCGCTTGCCGCTGGACTGTTTTCGGGCCATTTTCCACCGACTCTTGGCCGTATCCGCTTGGTTTTGCCCAACGCTTGGCTGCTTCCGCTTAATTTCCCCCAGCTGAACTGTTTTCGGGTCACTTTTGCCCAACGTTAGCCGTTTCCGCTTGCCGCTGGACTGTTTTCGGGCCATTTTTCACCGTCACTTGGCCGTATCCGCTTAGTTTTCGCCAACAATTGGCTGCATCCGCTTAATTTTCCAAGCTATACTGCTTTCGGGTCAGTTTTGCCCAACGTTAGCCGCTTCCGCTTGCCGCTGGGCTGTTTTCGGGCCATTTTCCACCCACGCTGGCACCGACGGGGCCATGTACACCCACGCGCGTGTACATGAGGGGGCACCCATTTTTGAAAACCTTGCCCCCCTATAGGGGAATATGCATTTTGAGGCTCTAGCCACGCCCAGGGTTACCACCCCCTGAAAATCCCCCAAGTCAAAATCACCCATGTAAAATATTCAAAAAAATCTCAAAAAATCACAAAAAATTTATAAAATCAAATAAATTCAAAAAAAAAAAAAAAAATTTCAAAAATTCAAAAAAAATTCAAAAAATTCAAAAAAATTCAAAAAAATTCAAAAATTTCAAAAATTCAAAAAAAGTCCAAAAACCCAAAAAAACTTCAAAAATTTCAAAAATTCAAAAAAATTTCAAAAAAAATTTCAAAAATTTGCCCCGCTGAACTGTTTTCGGGTCACTTTTGCCCAACGTTAGCCGCTTCCGCTTGCCGCTGGACTGTTTTCGGGCCAATTTCCACCGACTCTTGGCCGTATCCGCTTAGTTTTCCCCAACGCGTGGCCGCATCCGCTTAGTTTTCCCCCGCTGAACTGTTTTCGGGTCACTTTTGCCCAACGTTAGCCGCTTCCGCTTGCCGCTGGGCTGTTTTCGGGCCAATTTCCACCGACACTTGGCCGCATCCGCTTAGTTTTCCCCAACGCGTGCCCGCATCCGCTTAGTTTTCCCCCGCTTAACTGTTTTCGGGTCACTTTTCCCCAACGTTAGCCGCTTCCGCATGCCGCTGGGCTGTTTTCGGGCCATTTTTCCCCAACACTTGGCCGTATCCGCTTAGTTTTCCCCAACGCGTGGCCGCATCCGCTTAGTTTTCCCCCGCTGAACTGTTTTCGGGTCACTTTTGCCCAACGTTAGCCGCTTCCGCTTGCCGCTGGACTGTTTTCGGGCCAATTTCCACCGACTCTGGGCCGGATCCGCTTAGTTTTCCCCAACGCTTGGCTGCATCCGCTTAATTTTCCCCAGCTGAACTGTTTTCGGGTCACTTTGTCCCAACGTTAGCTGTTTCCGCTTGCCGCTGGACTGTTTTCGGGCCATTTTCCACCGACTCTTGGCCGTATCCGCTTGGTTTTGCCCAACGCTTGGCTGCTTCCGCTTAATTTCCCCCAGCTGAACTGTTTTCGGGTCACTTTTGACCAACGTTAGCCGTTTCCGCTTGCCGCTGGACTGTTTTCGGGCCATTTTTCACCGTCACTTGGCCGTATCCGCTTAGTTTTCGCCAACAATTGGCTGCATCCGCTTAATTTTCCAAGCTATACTGCTTTCGGGTCAGTTTTGCCCAACGTTAGCCGCTTCCGCTTGCCGCTGGGCTGTTTTCGGGCCATTTTCCACCCACGCTGGCACCGACGGGGCCATGTACACCCACGCGCGTGTACATGAGGGGGCACCCATTTTTGAAAACCTTGCCCCCCTATAGGGGAATATGCATTTTGAGGCTCTAGCCACGCCCAGGGTTACCACCCCCTGAAAATCCCCCAAGTCGAAATCACCCATGTAAAATATTCAAAAAAATCTCAAAAAATCACAAAAAATTTATAAAATCAAATAAATTAAAAAAAAAAAAAAAAAATTCAAAAATTCAAAAAAAATTCAAAAAATTCAAAAAAATTCAAAAAAATTCAAAAAATTCAAAAATTCAAAAAAAGTCCAAAAACCCAAAAAAACTTCAAAAATTTCAAAAATTCAAAAAAATTTCAAAATTTCAAAAAAAATTTCAAAAATTTGCCCCGCTGAACTGTTTTCGGGTCACTTTTGCCCAACGTTAGCCGCTTCCGCTTGCCGCTGGACTGTTTTCGGGCCTATTTCCACCGACTCTTGGCCGTATCCGCTTAGTTTTCCCCAACGCGTGGCCGCATCCGCTTAGTTTTCCCCCGCTTAACTGTTTTCGGGTCACTTTTCCCCAACGTTAGCCGCTTCCGCTTGCCGCTGGGCTGTTTTCGGGCCATTTTTCCCCAACACTTGGCCGTATCCGCTTAGTTTTCCCCAACGCGTGGCCGCATCCGCTTAGTTTTCCCCCGCTGAACTGTTTTCGGGTAACTTTTTCCCAACGTTAGCCGCTT
>NW_027601200.1:155000-160000 GCF_964058835.1 Carex rostrata
GATTTCAACCCGCTCGGTCTCTGCGGGGCGCCTCCACGCTTAGGCGCCCCGCTCAACCGTGTTTCACCGGCTTTACGGCTGGGGATTTCAACCCGCGCGGCTACCCGCATCGGTCTTACGGGCGAAACTCCACGCGGAGTCGCACTGCCCGAACTTGTTTCGCCGGCTTTACGGCTGGGGATTTCAACCCGCTCGGTCTCTGCGGGCGCCTCCACGCTTAGGCGCCCCAATGAACCGTGTTTCGCCGGCTTTACGGCTGGGGATTTCAACCCGCTCGGTCTCTGCGGGGCGCCTCCACGCTTAGGCGCCCCAATGAACCGTGTTTCGCCGGCTTTACGGCTGGGGATTTCAACCCGCTCGGTCTCTGCGGGGCGCCTCCACGCTTAGGCGCCCCAATGAACCGTGTTTCACCGGCTTTACGGCTGGGGATTTCAACCCGCGCGGCTACCCGCATCGGCCTTACGGGCGAAACTCCACGCGGAGTCACCCTGCCCGACCGCTTTTCGCCGGCTTTACAGCTGGGGATTTCAACCCGCATCGGTCTTACGGGCGCCTCCACGCTTAGACGCCCTGCCCCACCGTGTTTCGCCGGCTCTACGGCTGGGGATTTCAACCCGCGTGGTCCGTGTTTTTCGGTAACATATTCGTGTTCCTTGCCCCCGACGGGCCGTGTTTTTCGGTAACAAAATCGTGTCTTTTGTCCCCGCTGCACCATGTTTTTTGCCCCGCTCAACCGTGTTTTTTGCCCCCGCTCAACCGTGCTTACTGCCCCCGCTCAACCGTGTTTTTTCGGTAACATAATCGTGTCTTCGGGTAACATAATCTTGTTTTTCGGGCCATTTTACACCGACAGAGGCACCCACAGGGGCCATGTACACCCCGCTTGGCATGTACATGAGGGGCTGCCTCTTCCAAAAATCCTTCCCCCCTATAGGGGAATATGCATTTTGGGTCTCCAGCCACGCCCAGGGTTACCACCCCCTGGAAATCCCCCAGGTTTACCCCCCATTTTATGTGGATGCATAGATTCAGACCGCCCTGCTCCACCGCTTTTCGCCATTTTTGCCCAACGTTAGCCGCTTCGGCGTGCCGCTGGACTGTTTTCGGGCCTTTTTCACCGACGCTTGGCCGTATCCGCTTAGTTTTCCCCAACGCTTGGCCGCATCCGCTTAGTTTTCCCCCGCTGGACTGTTTTCGGGTCACTTTTGCCCAACGTTAGCGGCTTCCGCTTGCCGCTGGACTGTTTTCGGGCCCTTTTTCACCGACCCTTGGCCGTATCCGCTTAGTTTTCCCCAACGCGTGGCCGCATCCGCTTAGTTTTCCCCCGCTGAACTGTTTTCGGGTCACTTTTGCCCAACGTTAGCCGCTTCCGCTTGCCGCTGGGCTGTTTTCGGGCCATTTTTCCCCAACACTTGGCCGTATCCGCTTAGTTTTCCCCAACGCGTGGCCGCATCCGCTTAGTTTTCCCCCGCTGAACTGTTTTCGGGTCAGTTTTGCCCAACGTTAGCCGCTACCGCTTGCCGCTGGACTGTTTTCGGGCCAATTTCCACCGACTCTTGGCCGTATCCGCTTAGTTTTCCCCAACGCGTGGCCGCATCCGCTTAGTTTTCCCCCGCTGAACTGTTTTCGGGTCACTTTTGCCCAACGTTAGCCGCTTCCGCTTGCCGCTGGACTGTTTTCGGGCCAATTTCCACCGACTCTTGGCCGTATCCGCTTAGTTTTCCCCAACGCGTGGCCGCATCCGCTTAGTTTTCCCCCGCTGAACTGTTTTCGGGTCAGTTTTGCCCAACGTTAGCCGCTTCCGCCTGCCGCTGGACTGTTTTCGGGCCAATTTCCACCGACTCTTGGCCGTATCCGCTTAGTTTTCCCCAACGCGTGGCCGCATCCGCTTAGTTTTCCCCCGCTGAACTGTTTTCGGGTCACTTTTGCCCAACGTTAGCCGCTTCCGCTTGCCGCTGGACTGTTTTCGGGCCAATTTCCACCGACTCTTGGCCGTATCCGCTTAGTTTTCCCCAACGCGTGGCCGCATCCGCTTAGTTTTCCCCCGCTGACCTGTTTTCGGGTCAGTTTTGCCCAACGTTAGCCGCTTCCGCTTGCCGCTGGACTGTTTTCGGGCCAATTTCCACCGACTCTTGGCCGTATCCGCTTAGTTTTCCCCAACGCGTGGCCGCATCCGCTTAGTTTTCCCCCGCTGAACTGTTTTCGGGTCACTTTTGCCCAACGTTAGCCGCTTCCGCTTGCCGCTGGGCTGTTTTCGGGCCAATTTCCACCGACACTTGGCCGCATCCGCTTAGTTTTCCCCAACGCGTGGCCGCATCCGCTTAGTTTTCCCCCGCTTAACTGTTTTCGGGTCACTTTTCCCCAACGTTAGCCGCTTCCGCTTGCCGCTGGGCTGTTTTCGGGCCATTTTTCCCCAACACTTGGCCGTATCCGCTTAGTTTTCCCCAACGCGTGGCCGCATCCGCTTAGTTTTCCCCCGCTGAACTGTTTTCGGGTCACTTTTGCCCAACGTTAGCCGCTTCCGCTTGCCGCTGGACTGTTTTCGGGCCAATTTCCACCGACTCTGGGCCGGATCCGCTTAGTTTTCCCCAACGCTTGGCTGCATCCGCTTAATTTTCCCCAGCTGAACTGTTTTCGGGTCACTTTGTCCCAACGTTAGCCGTTTCCGCTTGCCGCTGGACTGTTTTCGGGCCATTTTCCACCGACTCTTGGCCGTATCCGCTTGGTTTTGCCCAACGCTTGGCTGCTTCCGCTTAATTTCCCCCAGCTGAACTGTTTTCGGGTCACTTTTGCCCAACGTTAGCCGTTTCCGCTTGCCGCTGGACTGTTTTCGGGCCATTTTTCACCGTCACTTGGCCGTATCCGCTTAGTTTTCGCCAACAATTGGCTGCATCCGCTTAATTTTCCAAGCTATACTGCTTTCGGGTCAGTTTTGCCCAACGTTAGCCGCTTCCGCTTGCCGCTGGGCTGTTTTCGGGCCATTTTCCACCCACGCTGGCACCGACGGGGCCATGTACACCCACGCGCGTGTACATGAGGGGGCACCCATTTTTGAAAACCTTGCCCCCCTATAGGGGAATATGCATTTTGAGGCTCTAGCCACGCCCAGGGTTACCACCCCCTGAAAATCCCCCAAGTCAAAATCACCCATGTAAAATATTCAAAAAAATCTCAAAAAATCACAAAAAATTTATAAAATCAAATAAATTCAAAAAAAAAAAAAAAATTTCAAAAATTCAAAAAAAATTCAAAAAATTCAAAAAAATTCAAAAAAATTCAAAAATTTCAAAAATTCAAAAAAAGTCCAAAAACCCAAAAAAACTTCAAAAATTTCAAAAATTCAAAAAAATTTCAAAAAAAATTTCAAAAATTTGCCCCGCTGAACTGTTTTCGGGTCACTTTTGCCCAACGTTAGCCGCTTCCGCTTGCCGCTGGACTGTTTTCGGGCCAATTTCCACCGACTCTTGGCCGTATCCGCTTAGTTTTCCCCAACGCGTGGCCGCATCCGCTTAGTTTTCCCCCGCTGAACTGTTTTCGGGTCAGTTTTGCCCAACGTTAGCCGCTTCCGCTTGCCGCTGGGCTGTTTTCGGGCCAATTTCCACCGACACTTGGCCGCATCCGCTTAGTTTTCCCCAACGCGTGCCCGCATCCGCTTAGTTTTCCCCCGCTTAACTGTTTTCGGGTCACTTTTCCCCAACGTTAGCCGCTTCCGCATGCCGCTGGGCTGTTTTCGGGCCATTTTTCCCCAACACTTGGCCGTATCCGCTTAGTTTTCCCCAACGCGTGGCCGCATCCGCTTAGTTTTCCCCCGCTGAACTGTTTTCGGGTCACTTTTGCCCAACGTTAGCCGCTTCCGCTTGCCGCTGGACTGTTTTCGGGCCAATTTCCACCGACTCTGGGCCGGATCCGCTTAGTTTTCCCCAACGCTTGGCTGCATCCGCTTAATTTTCCCCAGCTGAACTGTTTTCGGGTCACTTTGTCCCAACGTTAGCTGTTTCCGCTTGCCGCTGGACTGTTTTCGGGCCATTTTCCACCGACTCTTGGCCGTATCCGCTTGGTTTTGCCCAACGCTTGGCTGCTTCCGCTTAATTTCCCCCAGCTGAACTGTTTTCGGGTCACTTTTGACCAACGTTAGCCGTTTCCGCTTGCCGCTGGACTGTTTTCGGGCCATTTTTCACCGTCACTTGGCCGTATCCGCTTAGTTTTCGCCAACAATTGGCTGCATCCGCTTAATTTTCCAAGCTATACTGCTTTCGGGTCAGTTTTGCCCAACGTTAGCCGCTTCCGCTTGCCGCTGGGCTGTTTTCGGGCCATTTTCCACCCACGCTGGCACCGACGGGGCCATGTACACCCACGCGCGTGTACATGAGGGGGCACCCATTTTTGAAAACCTTGCCCCCCTATAGGGGAATATGCATTTTGAGGCTCTAGCCACGCCCAGGGTTACCACCCCCTGAAAATCCCCCAAGTCGAAATCACCCATGTAAAATATTCAAAAAAATCTCAAAAAATCACAAAAAATTTATAAAATCAAATAAATTAAAAAAAAAAAAAAAAATTCAAAAATTCAAAAAAAATTCAAAAAATTCAAAAAAATTCAAAAAAATTCAAAAAATTCAAAAATTCAAAAAAAGTCCAAAAACCCAAAAAAACTTCAAAAATTTCAAAAATTCAAAAAAATTTCAAAATTTCAAAAAAAATTTCAAAAATTTGCCCCGCTGAACTGTTTTCGGGTCACTTTTGCCCAACGTTAGCCGCTTCCGCTTGCCGCTGGACTGTTTTCGGGCCTATTTCCACCGACTCTTGGCCGTATCCGCTTAGTTTTCCCCAACGCGTGGCCGCATCCGCTTAGTTTTCCCCCGCTTAACTGTTTTCGGGTCACTTTTCCCCAACGTTAGCCGCTTCCGCTTGCCGCTGGGCTGTTTTCGGGCCATTTTTCCCCAACACTTGGCCGTATCCGCTTAGTTTTCCCCAACGCGTGGCCGCATCCGCTTAGTTTT
>NW_027601200.1:170000-175000 GCF_964058835.1 Carex rostrata
CCCCGCTCAACCGTGTTTCGCCGGCTTTACGGCTGGGGATTTCAACCCGCACGGCTACCCGCATCGGTCTTACGGGCGCCTCCACGCTTAGACGCCCTGCCCGAACGTGTTTCGCCGGCTTTACGGCTGGGGATTTCAACCCGCTCGGTCTCTGCGGGGCGCCTCCACGCTTAGGCTCCCCAATGAACCGTGTTTCGCCGGCTTTACGGCTGGGGATTTCAACCCGCGCGGCTACCCGCATCGGTCTTACGGGCGAAACTCCACGCGGAGTCGCCCTGCCCGAACGTGTTTCGCCGGCTTTACGGCTGGGGATTTCAACCCGCTCGGTCTCTGCGGGGCGCCTCCACGCTTAGGCGCCCCGCTCAACCGTGTTTCACCGGCTTTACGGCTGGGGATTTCAACCCGCGCGGCTACCCGCATCGGTCTTACGGGCGAAACTCCACGCGGAGTCGCACTGCCCGAACTTGTTTCGCCGGCTTTACGGCTGGGGATTTCAACCCGCTCGGTCTCTGCGGGCGCCTCCACGCTTAGGCGCCCCAATGAACCGTGTTTCGCCGGCTTTACGGCTGGGGATTTCAACCCGCTCGGTCTCTGCGGGGCGCCTCCACGCTTAGGCGCCCCAATGAACCGTGTTTCGCCGGCTTTACGGCTGGGGATTTCAACCCGCTCGGTCTCTGCGGGGCGCCTCCACGCTTAGGCGCCCCAATGAACCGTGTTTCACCGGCTTTACGGCTGGGGATTTCAACCCGCGCGGCTACCCGCATCGGCCTTACGGGCGAAACTCCACGCGGAGTCACCCTGCCCGACCGCTTTTCGCCGGCTTTACAGCTGGGGATTTCAACCCGCATCGGTCTTACGGGCGCCTCCACGCTTAGACGCCCTGCCCCACCGTGTTTCGCCGGCTCTACGGCTGGGGATTTCAACCCGCGTGGTCCGTGTTTTTCGGTAACATATTCGTGTTCCTTGCCCCCGACGGGCCGTGTTTTTCGGTAACAAAATCGTGTCTTTTGTCCCCGCTGCACCGTGTTTTTTGCCCCGCTCAACCGTGTTTTTTGCCCCCGCTCAACCGTGCTTACTGCCCCCGCTCAACCGTGTTTTTTCGGTAACATAATCGTGTCTTCGGGTAACATAATCTTGTTTTTCGGGCCATTTTACACCGACAGAGGCACCCACAGGGGCCATGTACACCCCGCTTGGCATGTACATGAGGGGCTGCCTCTTCCAAAAATCCTTCCCCCCTATAGGGGAATATGCATTTTGGGTCTCCAGCCACGCCCAGGGTTACCACCCCCTGGAAATCCCCCAGGTTTACCCCCCATTTTATGTGGATGCATAGATTCAGACCGCCCTGCTCCACCGCTTTTCGCCATTTTTGCCCAACGTTAGCCGCTTCGGCGTGCCGCTGGACTGTTTTCGGGCCTTTTTCACCGACGCTTGGCCGTATCCGCTTAGTTTTCCCCAACGCTTGGCCGCATCCGCTTAGTTTTCCCCCGCTGGACTGTTTTCGGGTCACTTTTGCCCAACGTTAGCGGCTTCCGCTTGCCGCTGGACTGTTTTCGGGCCCTTTTTCACCGACCCTTGGCCGTATCCGCTTAGTTTTCCCCAACGCGTGGCCGCATCCGCTTAGTTTTCCCCCGCTGAACTGTTTTCGGGTCACTTTTGCCCAACGTTAGCCGCTTCCGCTTGCCGCTGGGCTGTTTTCGGGCCATTTTTCCCCAACACTTGGCCGTATCCGCTTAGTTTTCCCCAACGCGTGGCCGCATCCGCTTAGTTTTCCCCCGCTGAACTGTTTTCGGGTCAGTTTTGCCCAACGTTAGCCGCTACCGCTTGCCGCTGGACTGTTTTCGGGCCAATTTCCACCGACTCTTGGCCGTATCCGCTTAGTTTTCCCCAACGCGTGGCCGCATCCGCTTAGTTTTCCCCCGCTGAACTGTTTTCGGGTCACTTTTGCCCAACGTTAGCCGCTTCCGCTTGCCGCTGGACTGTTTTCGGGCCAATTTCCACCGACTCTTGGCCGTATCCGCTTAGTTTTCCCCAACGCGTGGCCGCATCCGCTTAGTTTTCCCCCGCTGAACTGTTTTCGGGTCAGTTTTGCCCAACGTTAGCCGCTTCCGCCTGCCGCTGGACTGTTTTCGGGCCAATTTCCACCGACTCTTGGCCGTATCCGCTTAGTTTTCCCCAACGCGTGGCCGCATCCGCTTAGTTTTCCCCCGCTGAACTGTTTTCGGGTCACTTTTGCCCAACGTTAGCCGCTTCCGCTTGCCGCTGGACTGTTTTCGGGCCAATTTCCACCGACTCTTGGCCGTATCCGCTTAGTTTTCCCCAACGCGTGGCCGCATCCGCTTAGTTTTCCCCCGCTGACCTGTTTTCGGGTCAGTTTTGCCCAACGTTAGCCGCTTCCGCTTGCCGCTGGACTGTTTTCGGGCCAATTTCCACCGACTCTTGGCCGTATCCGCTTAGTTTTCCCCAACGCGTGGCCGCATCCGCTTAGTTTTCCCCCGCTGAACTGTTTTCGGGTCACTTTTGCCCAACGTTAGCCGCTTCCGCTTGCCGCTGGGCTGTTTTCGGGCCAATTTCCACCGACACTTGGCCGCATCCGCTTAGTTTTCCCCAACGCGTGGCCGCATCCGCTTAGTTTTCCCCCGCTTAACTGTTTTCGGGTCACTTTTCCCCAACGTTAGCCGCTTCCGCTTGCCGCTGGGCTGTTTTCGGGCCATTTTTCCCCAACACTTGGCCGTATCCGCTTAGTTTTCCCCAACGCGTGGCCGCATCCGCTTAGTTTTCCCCCGCTGAACTGTTTTCGGGTCACTTTTGCCCAACGTTAGCCGCTTCCGCTTGCCGCTGGACTGTTTTCGGGCCAATTTCCACCGACTCTGGGCCGGATCCGCTTAGTTTTCCCCAACGCTTGGCTGCATCCGCTTAATTTTCCCCAGCTGAACTGTTTTCGGGTCACTTTGTCCCAACGTT
Source organism: Carex rostrata (assembly GCF_964058835.1). Lineage (NCBI taxonomy): Eukaryota > Viridiplantae > Streptophyta > Magnoliopsida > Poales > Cyperaceae > Carex > Carex rostrata. The sequence continues at coordinate 172,968 of NW_027601200.1, forward strand.
AGCCGTTTCCGCTTGCCGCTGGACTGTTTTCGGGCCATTTTCCACCGACTCTTGGCCGTATCCGCTTGGTTTTGCCCAACGCTTGGCTGCTTCCGCTTAATTTCCCCCAGCTGAACTGTTTTCGGGTCACTTTTGCCCAACGTTAGCCGTTTCCGCTTGCCGCTGGACTGTTTTCGGGCCATTTTTCACCGTCACTTGGCCGTATCCGCTTAGTTTTCGCCAACAATTGGCTGCATCCGCTTAATTTTCCAAGCTATACTGCTTTCGGGTCAGTTTTGCCCAACGTTAGCCGCTTCCGCTTGCCGCTGGGCTGTTTTCGGGCCATTTTCCACCCACGCTGGCACCGACGGGGCCATGTACACCCACGCGCGTGTACATGAGGGGGCACCCATTTTTGAAAACCTTGCCCCCCTATAGGGGAATATGCATTTTGAGGCTCTAGCCACGCCCAGGGTTACCACCCCCTGAAAATCCCCCAAGTCAAAATCACCCATGTAAAATATTCAAAAAAATCTCAAAAAATCACAAAAAATTTATAAAATCAAATAAATTCAAAAAAAAAAAAAAAATTTCAAAAATTCAAAAAAAATTCAAAAAATTCAAAAAAATTCAAAAAAATTCAAAAATTTCAAAAATTCAAAAAAAGTCCAAAAACCCAAAAAAACTTCAAAAATTTCAAAAATTCAAAAAAATTTCAAAAAAAATTTCAAAAATTTGCCCCGCTGAACTGTTTTCGGGTCACTTTTGCCCAACGTTAGCCGCTTCCGCTTGCCGCTGGACTGTTTTCGGGCCAATTTCCACCGACTCTTGGCCGTATCCGCTTAGTTTTCCCCAACGCGTGGCCGCATCCGCTTAGTTTTCCCCCGCTGAACTGTTTTCGGGTCAGTTTTGCCCAACGTTAGCCGCTTCCGCTTGCCGCTGGGCTGTTTTCGGGCCAATTTCCACCGACACTTGGCCGCATCCGCTTAGTTTTCCCCAACGCGTGCCCGCATCCGCTTAGTTTTCCCCCGCTTAACTGTTTTCGGGTCACTTTTCCCCAACGTTAGCCGCTTCCGCATGCCGCTGGGCTGTTTTCGGGCCATTTTTCCCCAACACTTGGCCGTATCCGCTTAGTTTTCCCCAACGCGTGGCCGCATCCGCTTAGTTTTCCCCCGCTGAACTGTTTTCGGGTCACTTTTGCCCAACGTTAGCCGCTTCCGCTTGCCGCTGGACTGTTTTCGGGCCAATTTCCACCGACTCTGGGCCGGATCCGCTTAGTTTTCCCCAACGCTTGGCTGCATCCGCTTAATTTTCCCCAGCTGAACTGTTTTCGGGTCACTTTGTCCCAACGTTAGCTGTTTCCGCTTGCCGCTGGACTGTTTTCGGGCCATTTTCCACCGACTCTTGGCCGTATCCGCTTGGTTTTGCCCAACGCTTGGCTGCTTCCGCTTAATTTCCCCCAGCTGAACTGTTTTCGGGTCACTTTTGACCAACGTTAGCCGTTTCCGCTTGCCGCTGGACTGTTTTCGGGCCATTTTTCACCGTCACTTGGCCGTATCCGCTTAGTTTTCGCCAACAATTGGCTGCATCCGCTTAATTTTCCAAGCTATACTGCTTTCGGGTCAGTTTTGCCCAACGTTAGCCGCTTCCGCTTGCCGCTGGGCTGTTTTCGGGCCATTTTCCACCCACGCTGGCACCGACGGGGCCATGTACACCCACGCGCGTGTACATGAGGGGGCACCCATTTTTGAAAACCTTGCCCCCCTATAGGGGAATATGCATTTTGAGGCTCTAGCCACGCCCAGGGTTACCACCCCCTGAAAATCCCCCAAGTCGAAATCACCCATGTAAAATATTCAAAAAAATCTCAAAAAATCACAAAAAATTTATAAAATCAAATAAATTAAAAAAAAAAAAAAAAATTCAAAAATTCAAAAAAAATTCAAAAAATTCAAAAAAATTCAAAAAAATTCAAAAAATTCAAAAATTCAAAAAAAGTCCAAAAACCCAAAAAAACTTCAAAAATTTCAAAAATTCAAAAAAATTTCAAAATT